>NC_092137.1:171778-174278 GCF_043159975.1 Macaca nemestrina | reverse complement strand
GGTTAGGGTTAGGGTTAGGGTTAGGGTTAGGGTTAGGGTTAGGGTTAGGGTTAGGGTTAGGGTTAGGGTTAGGGTTAGGGTTAGGGTTAGGGTTAGGGTTAGGGTTAGGGTTAGGGTTAGGGTTAGGGTTAGGGTTAGGGTTAGGGTTAGGGTTAGGGTTAGGGTTAGGGTTAGGGTTAGGGTTAGGGTTAGGGTTAGGGTTAGGGTTAGGGTTAGGGTTAGGGTTAGGGTTAGGGTTAGGGTTAGGGTTAGGGTTAGGGTTAGGGTTAGGGTTAGGGTTAGGGTTAGGGTTAGGGTTAGGGTTAGGGTTAGGGTTAGGGTTAGGGTTAGGGTTAGGGTTAGGGTTAGGGTTAGGGTTAGGGTTAGGGTTAGGGTTAGGGTTAGGGTTAGGGTTAGGGTTAGGGTTAGGGTTAGGGTTAGGGTTAGGGTTAGGGTTAGGGTTAGGGTTAGGGTTAGGGTTAGGGTTAGGGTTAGGGTTAGGGTTAGGGTTAGGGTTAGGGTTAGGGTTAGGGTTAGGGTTAGGGTTAGGGTTAGGGTTAGGGTTAGGGTTAGGGTTAGGGTTAGGGTTAGGGTTAGGGTTAGGGTTAGGGTTAGGGTTAGGGTTAGGGTTAGGGTTAGGGTTAGGGTTAGGGTTAGGGTTAGGGTTAGGGTTAGGGTTAGGGTTAGGGTTAGGGTTAGGGTTAGGGTTAGGGTTAGGGTTAGGGTTAGGGTTAGGGTTAGGGTTAGGGTTAGGGTTAGGGTTAGGGTTAGGGTTAGGGTTAGGGTTAGGGTTAGGGTTAGGGTTAGGGTTAGGGTTAGGGTTAGGGTTAGGGTTAGGGTTAGGGTTAGGGTTAGGGTTAGGTTAGGGTTAGGGTTAGGGTTAGGGTTAGGGTTAGGGTTAGGGTTAGGGTTAGGGTTAGGGTTAGGGTTAGGGTTAGGGTTAGGGTTAGGGTTAGGGTTAGGGTTAGGGTTAGGGTTAGGGTTAGGGTTAGGGTTAGGGTTAGGGTTAGGGTTAGGGTTAGGGTTAGGGTTAGGGTTAGGGTTAGGGTTAGGGTTAGGGTTAGGGTTAGGGTTAGGGTTAGGGTTAGGGTTAGGGTTAGGGTTAGGGTTAGGGTTAGGGTTAGGGTTAGGGTTAGGGTTAGGGTTAGGGTTAGGGTTAGGGTTAGGGTTAGGGTTAGGGTTAGGGTTAGGGTTAGGGTTAGGGTTAGGGTTAGGGTTAGGGTTAGGGTTAGGGTTGGGTTAGGGTTAGGGTTAGGGTTAGGGTTAGGGTTAGGGTTAGGGTTAGGGTTAGGGTTAGGGTTAGGGTTAGGGTTAGGGTTAGGGTTAGGGTTAGGGTTAGGGTTAGGGTTAGGGTTAGGGTTAGGGTTAGGGTTAGGGTTAGGGTTAGGGTTAGGGTTAGGGTTAGGGTTAGGGTTAGGGTTAGGGTTAGGGTTAGGGTTAGGGTTAGGGTTAGGGTTAGGGTTAGGGTTAGGGTTAGGGTTAGGGTTAGGGTTAGGGTTAGGGTTAGGGTTAGGGTTAGGGTTAGGGTTAGGGTTAGGGTTAGGGTTAGGGTTAGGGTTAGGGTTAGGGTTAGGGTTAGGGTTAGGGTTAGGGTTAGGGTTAGGGTTAGGGTTAGGGTTAGGGTTAGGGTTAGGGTTAGGGTTAGGGTTAGGGTTAGGGTTAGGGTTAGGGTTAGGGTTAGGGTTAGGGTTAGGGTTAGGGTTAGGGTTAGGGTTAGGGTTAGGGTTAGGGTTAGGGTTAGGGTTAGGGTTAGGGTTAGGGTTAGGGTTAGGGTTAGGGTTAGGGTTAGGGTTAGGGTTAGGGTTAGGGTTAGGGTTAGGGTTAGGGTTAGGGTTAGGGTTAGGGTTAGGGTTAGGGTTAGGGTTAGGGTTAGGGTTAGGGTTAGGGTTAGGGTTAGGGTTAGGGTTAGGGTTAGGGTTAGGGTTAGGGTTAGGGTTAGGGTTAGGGTTAGGGTTAGGGTTAGGGTTAGGGTTAGGGTTTAGGGTTAGGGTTAGGGTTAGGGTTAGGGTTAGGGTTAGGGTTAGGGTTAGGGTTAGGGTTAGGGTTAGGGTTAGGGTTAGGGTTAGGGTTAGGGTTAGGGTTAGGGTTAGGGTTAGGGTTAGGGTTAGGGTTAGGGTTAGGGTTAGGGTTAGGGTTAGGGTTAGGGTTAGGGTTAGGGTTAGGGTTAGGGTTAGGGTTAGGGTTAGGGTTAGGGTTAGGGTTAGGGTTAGGGTTAGGGTTAGGGTTAGGGTTAGGGTTAGGGTTAGGGTTAGGGTTAGGGTTAGGGTTAGGGTTAGGGTTAGGGTTAGGGTTAGGGTTAGGGTTAGGGTTAGGGTTAGGGTTAGGGTTAGGGTTAGGGTTAGGGTTAGGGTTAGGGTTAGGGTTAGGGTTAGGGTTAGGGTTAGGGTTAGGGTTAGGGTTAGGGTTAGGGTTAGGGTTAGGGTTAGGGTTAGGGTTAGGGTTAGGGTTAGGGTTAGGGTTAGGGTTAGGGTTAGGGTTAGGGTTAGGGTTAGGGTTAGGGTTAGGGTTAGGGTTAGGGTTA
>NC_092137.1:0-169078 GCF_043159975.1 Macaca nemestrina | reverse complement strand
TCCGCGAGGAGCGGGGACCCAATAGCCACCCCCTCTCCCCCCCTTGGCTATTGGGAGCCACCTCGCAGGGGGGTGAGCCACCCCCCGCGAGGCGGGGACCAATAGCCACCCCCTCTCCCCCCCCTTGGCTATTGGGAGCCACCTCGCAGGGGGGTGAGCCACCCCCCGGCGAGGCGGGGACGCAATAGCCACCCCCTCTCCCCCCCCTTGGCTATTGGGAGCCACCTCGCAGGGGGGTGAGCCCACCCCCCGCGAGGCTGGGGACCAATAGCCACCCCCCTCTCCCCCCCCTTGGCTATTGGGAGCCACCTCGCAGGGGGGTGAGCCACCCCCCGCGAGGCGGGGACCAATAGCCACCCCCTCTCCCCCCCTTGGCTATTGGGAGCCACCTCGCAGGGGGGTGAGCCACCCCCCGCGAGGCGGGGACCAATAGCCACCCCCTCTCCCTCCCCCTTGGCTATTGGGAGCCACCTCGCAGGGGGGTGAGCCACCCCCCGCGAGGCGGGGACCAATAGCCACCCCCTTCCCCCCCTTGGCTATTGGGAGCCACCTCGCAGGGGGGTGAGCCACCCCCCGCGAGGCGGGGACCAATAGCCACCCCCTCTCCCCACCCTTGGCTATTGGGAGCCACCTCGCAGGGGGGTGAGCCACCCCCCGCGAGGCGGGGACCAATAGCCACCCCCTCTCCCCCCCTTGGCTATTGGGAGCCACCTCGCAGGGGGGTGAGCCACCCCCCGCGAGGCGGGGACCAATAGCCACCCCCTCTCTCCCCCCCTTGGGCTATTGGGAGCCACCTCGCAGGGGGGGTGAGCCACCCCCCGCGAGGCGGGGGACCAATAGCCACCCCCTCTCCCCCCCTTGGCTATTGGGAGCCACCTCGCAGGGGGGTGAGCCACCCCCCGCGAGGCGGGGACCAATAGCCACCTCCCTCTCGCCCCCTTGGCTATTGGGAGCCATGGTGTTCCCACAGCCTGTTTAGAATATTATGAGTAGTAACGTCTCGTCCTCTGCAAATAATGAACTATTTCACTGACGTGTGTGCATCTTTAGTGTATTGCTCAGAAAACGATATAATTATTTATTAAATATCAATAATCAATTGTAATAATTATCAGTAATACTATCAATTAATATTTTACTGTTAATATTGATTTTAATTAAATGATGTATGTCAAAAATTAATTTTTAATAATTATGTCATTTATTAATATTAATTCGTAATATTAATTATTTTTTTGCATTATCACTTACTTTTGATTTAAGTAACATTAATTGTTGATATCATTATTTTATTATTAATTGTGTTAATATTAATTATTAATACTAATATTAAAATTTTTAATCCCTATTAATATTTTGTATCTTTATTGTCATTATTAATGTCAATGATTAGTATTAATTTTATTACATTCATTAATATTAATAATTAATGGACCATTTCCTGATATCGATGTGGAGAAGATGATTTTACTCCCAATATCGCAGAAAGTGTACATTCCTCTATGATGTTGTTCCTAATAACCAGGGTGTAGAGGATGATATAATTGAATCTACCGCCGTGTTTTTACATCCTTTGGGTCATTGTATTCCTTCTATCCAGTGTGCGAGAGGATGATATTTCTCCCAATATCGCAAGCGGCCTGGACCTCCATTTTGATATTTTCCCTCACATCCAGCAGGGGTGAGGAAGATATTACTATTAGCCAGCCGGGGATAGGAAGATATCATCCCCAATATCACAGGGATGTACATCCCCTTTTGATATTGTTCCTTATATCCTGGGATGGACAAGATAATACTAGTGGCAATATCGCCGGGGTTTTACACACCCACTGTGCTTTTGTTCCGAATAACATGATATGACTCTTAGTATCACAGGGGGGTACACCCTCCTGTGATATTGTTTTTTATATTCAAGGGGAGAGAATATTACCCCCAATATCGCGGGGGTTGTACACACCTCCTGCGATACTGTTCCTAATATCCCGAAGAGGAGAGCGTAATATTTCTCTCAATATCTCAGGGGGTGTACACCTCGTTTCTAATATTTTTCATAATATCCAAGATGGGAGAGGAGATGATAAGACTCTCCCAACATGCCAAGAAGTGTACAGCTGCCTGTGATATAGTTCCTAACATCCAGGTGGGGATAGGAGGATATTACTGCCCATATCGCACGAGTTGTAAAACCCCTTCGATATTTAGCCTACGAACCTGAGGGAAGAGGATGATATTACTCCCAATATCGAAGAAGGTGTACACCTCCCTAAGACACTGCACCCAATATCCACGTTGGGTGACGATGACAATATGCCCAATATAGCAAGGGATGTACACAATCCCTGGAATAATTGTTCCTTATATCTAGAGTGGAGAAGACGCTATTACTCTCAATAACGCAGGGACTTTGGCTGTACACCCCTCCTGTGATATTATTCTTAATATCTTAGGCAATAGAGGATGATACTATACCCAATATCGCAGGGGGGAGTACACCCACCCAGTGATGTTGTTCTTCATGTACTCCACCTCCCTCCACCAGGGAATATCGTTTCTAATATCCAGGCGAAGAGAGTATAACATTATGCCCATTGCAGGGGAGTGTACACATCCTCTGTGATGTTGTTCCTAGTTTCTAAAGGTAGAGACGATGATGTTACTGGCCATATTGCAGGGGGTGTACACCCTTCTGTGATATCATTTTTGGCATTCAGTTGGGGAGAGGATAACATGAATCCCAGTATCTCTGACGGTGTACAGACCCCTGTGATGTAGTTCCTAATGTACAGGGGAAAGAGAAGAATATTGCTCTCCATATCGCAGGGGTTGTAACCACCCTGCCCCCTGTGTGTTGTTCCTAATATGCAGCGGGGTGGAGGCTGATAGTACTCTCAATATCCCAGAAGGTGCACACGCACCTGTGATATAGTTCCTAATATCCAGCGGGAAAGAGGCTGATTTCACTTTCGATATTGCAGTGGGTGTACACCGCCCCCAACCCCGGGGTATCGTTCCTAATATCCAAGCGGGAAGACGACATGGCTGACAATATCGAGGGGGGTGGACAACTCTTCTGTGATATGGTTCCTGATATCCAGGGGGTGAATGGATGTTATTACTCCCAATAACGTAGGAACCGTACAGCCACCCTGGGATTTTGTCCTTAATAACCACAGGGGAGAGGTGAGATTACTACCAACATTGCAAGGGGTGTACACCCTCCTGTGATATTGTTTCTTATATCCAGGAAAGGAGAAGATGGTATTACTACCAATATTGAAGAGATATACAACCCCCATGGGATATTGTTCTAAAGATACAGGTTGAAAGAGGATGAGACTCCATCCAATATAACAAGGGGTGTACATCCCGCCTGTGATGTGAATCGTAAAACCTAGAAGAAGAGAGAATGACATTGCTTCCAAAAACACGGGGTGTACACCCACCCTGTGACATCGTTTCTGTCATCTAAAGGTAGAGATGATGATACTACTCCCACCACCAGAGAAGGTACACACCCCCCTGTGATATTGTTCCTCATAACTTGGGGGAGAGCATGATATTACTTCCAGTATGACAGTGGCTTGACACCCAGTCTGTGACATTGGTTCTGCACACCAACTCCGTGCCCCTCATTTCCCATGCGTTCTCTCCACACTTTTGGAACCTCGGGGAAGGCTTTGTCTTTGGTTACAGATGAAGAGACGAAGGGTCTGAGAGGTTAAGCAAGTTTGTTACTGGAAAGTGGTTCCGATCCAGACCCCAAGAGAGGTTTCTCGGATCTCACAGAAGAAAGAATTCGGGGCGAGTCCATAAAGTGAAAGCAAGTTTATTAGGAAAGAAAAGGAATAAAAGCATGGCTACTCTGGCCGGGCGCAGCGGCTCACTCCTGGAATCCTATAACTTTGGGATGCCGAGGCAGGTGGATCACCTGATGTGAGAAGTTCGAGACCAGCCTGGTCCAACATGGCAAAACCCTGTCGCCACTAAAATACAAAAGATTAACTGGGCGTGGTGGCAGGTGTCTGCAATCCCAGCTACTAGGAAGGCTGAGGCAGGAGAATCGCTTGAACCCAGGAGGTGGAGGTTGTAATGAGCCAAGATCACGCCACTGCATTCCAGTTCGGCCAACAGAGCGAGACTCCATCTCAAAAAAAAAAAAAAAAAAAAGAAAAAAGAAAATAAAGAATGGCTGCTCCATAGGCAGAGAGGCACCAAAGGTCGCTGGTTGCCCATTTTCATGGTTATTTCTTGATCATACGCTAAACAAGGGTTGGACTATTCATGAGTGTTCTAGGAAAGGGGTGGACAATTCCCAGAAATGAGAGTTTCTGCCCTCCCTTCTGAGACCATGTAGGGAAACCTCCAGATGTTGCCATGGCATCTGTAAACTGTCGCGGTGCTGGTGGGAGTGTCTTGTAGTAGCTAATGCGTTATAATTAGCACATAATGAGCCATGAGGACAATCAGAGGTCACTCTCGTGGTCATCTTGGGCTTGGTGGGCTTTGGCCGACTTTACTGCAACCGGCTTTATCAGTAAGGTCTTTATGACCTGTATCTTGTACCGACCTCCTATCTCATCCTGTGACTAACAATGCTCAGCCTCCTGGGAATGCGGTCCAGCAGGTCTCAGCCTCCCTTTACCCAGCCCCCATTCAAGATGGTGTCGCTCTGGTTCACGTGCCTCTGACAAGTTGGCCTGGGTTGAGTGTTCCCTAGTGTGTGGTTGTTGGAGCTGTTCCTAGGAGTAAGAGGTATTGTCAGTAGGAAACAGGCCTCTGTTAGCCCGGGGGCTGGCACTCTGCCCCATTATATCGGCCTCATTTTAGTGGTGACAAAACTGGGGCTCAGAGACATCAACTCCCTCATCCCGAACCCCCAGACTGTCAGTGGGGGGCTGGGGTTTGAATGTGGGGCTTGAAGACCCATCATCTCCTCTGGTCCCCCAGTCTCCGCTGCCCAAGAGGAACAGGATCCCAGGATCCAGGCCCCTCATGGCACCAGCCAGGGTGGGCGTAGATGGGGAGGCAGAGTTCCAAAGCCCCCCGGACTCTGAAGCAGGTCAGGGACCAAGAGCAACCCGGACCTATGGGCCCCACCCCGAGAAGAATGGCTGCAGGCCCGGCCCAGCGGGCAGGAGGTCTGTGTCCTCAGTCAACGTGACGGCGCTTCCGGCTGCTCCAGCCAGGCCGTGCTGTCTTCACGTTTCCAATCATGCGGCCTCCCCTCCAATTCCCAAACCCAACCCACAGAGACAGAGATCTGGGGTCTACGTGAGGTTTGTCAGCAGCTCTGACCCGCTGCTTCCCGCCAGCCCCGTGGCCGGTTCTGGAAAGCTCTCTGCTGCCCCCTGGTGGGGAGGCTTAGGGTAGGGCTCTGGCTGCAAGCATGGGGTCCCAGAAGCTCCTGGCTCTGTCACTTCTGCTGGGTGAAAACCAACCCAGGACTGAACCAGTGACACCTGTGGCGCTCCCAGAACTTCCTGGCTCTGTCACCTCTGCTGGGTGGAAAACCAACCCAGGGCTGAAGCAGCAGATGGGTGCCTGCTTCCTTATTATCAGAGCGCTGCCCACTGGCAAGTCTCTCTCCGGGCCTCAGCTTCTCCTTCCATTAAACGAGGGGCTTGGGGGATACCAAGGAGGGGTAACTGCTTAGTGAGGATGGGAGGTTTCTTCTGGGGAGATGAATACATTTTGAAACTAGATGGCGTGGGTGGTTGCACAGGACTGTGAATGTATAAATGCCACCACATTATTTGCGTGGAAATAGTTAATTGCATGCGATGTGAAAATCACCTCATTTAAAGTGTTTAAAAGAGGGATCTGGGAGAGTGCAGTGTATGTGAGAATCACGTGGGACACCCACAGTCTCTGAACGTCAGTTTCCTTGCATAAACTGGCAAAGAGACCGTGTGAACTGTATTCCCTGGGGCCAAGAGATTCCAAGAAGGAAAACCTGGGATTCCTGGGACTGGGATGAGGGCCGGGGTCCGGAAGTGGAGTGGGTGGGTGGGGACAGCTGGGGGACAGCCTAGATAAGGCTTTCAATACTGGGTAGCAGCGTCTACACAGGCGGAGATCCCTGCATCTCACTTCCCGCAGGGCTGACCAGTGGCCAGAGGTGGGACTGGCCAGGCTCGGCCCAACCGAGTCTGGGAGCAAAGGACACTGAGTGAGGGATCCCCGGGGCCACCCTCACTGGCCTGCGGCTCTCCTGACACCACGAGAGAGGTCCAGGAGCTGACCTTGGGTCCTAATGGGGGACACCTTCCTGGCTGCAGGCTGGCAGGGTGGTGTGGTGGTCAGTGTACTGGGCTCTGCGTGTCCGCCTCTACCTGCTGTGTGACGGTGGGCCAGACACCTAACCTCTCTGTGCCTCTATTTCTTCAATGGCGAACAGGGACACTAGCAGCTCCCACATCTGGGCACAGTGGCCTGAAGGTTAAAGGCAAGGGTGGCACGAGACCTACAGCAAGAACTCTGAGCAGGGAGAGCAGGGAGCTGCCCAGAGTTCAATCACCATCTCCCCTCTGGCTGCCGAGGAAACCGAGGCTCATGGTGACCTGGCCCAGGTCTGTTGGACTCACGGTCCTTCTCATCCCCAAGATCAGAGGGCTGCCACCAGGGAAGGAGCTGGCCCCTAGACACAGCCCAGGAAGCACACAGGGAAGGATGCCATGGGGACTTCGGTATGTTTTTGCAAAAAAAAAAAAAAAAAACATTTATTGCTATTTGAACCCTGCTTTTATGCTTCCATTACCCAGAAAATGAGCTACGGGAGACACCAGGAGAGGCAGGAGATCATCCTCCTTGCACAAAACCCACTCCCTCGGATACTGTCCTCAGCGAGGGTGGCTGGAGGCCAACCAGGGGGCCCACCCGCAGAGTGGCAGAGGAGGTAGGTTGACCCTGTGGACGCTGAGCTCTGTGGCGAAGGTCCTGGCCTTCTGGTAGAAGAAGAGCCACTTCTCGCAGTCCAGGAGGAAGTTGTGGGAGATGGTGGCTGGCCGCGTGTAGATCTTCAGCTGTGCCTTCTTGTTGCCCAGGTCCACGGCGGCTGCCAGTGCCAGCTGGTAGTACCCGGCTGCATCAAACGGGTCCTGAAGGGGACAGGTCATGGTCAGCAAAAGGGGGACTCGGAACCCGTCTTCCCAGAGGCCGTTCCTGTCTCCAGGTCATTCCACATGTCCTTTCGATGCTGGCTCGCCCCAGGAGCCCCGAAGCCTGTGACACTGCTGTGGTCTCAGCTGCAGGAGGTGGGGATGACCCTGACACCCCTGGAAGCCTTCCTGACTGTCCCTACGCCCCACTCACCCCAAGCCTCCTGCCCCAGTGCCACCCTCTCTGCAGGCAGTGGCTGCTTTCCCCATGGGCTGAGGTCAGGGCAGATCCTGCCTGCTCTGAGAGTTCCATGCAGGACCCGTGGCTCCAAGCCACAGCAGGGGCACGGTGTCGAGTGACCCAGGCTCCCCTCTGGCCCCTGTCCATGCTGACCATTTCCAGGCCCTCCACGGGCCAGGCCAGGTACAAAACCATCTCACAGGTGTCCTCTCTGGCAATGTTCCCTGAAATATTCACGGAGCGTGACTCCCCAGACATCCACTCCCATTGTCAATGCGTCTTTGGCTCAAACTCACCATCCCTGGGTTGGGATGCCGCCTCCCAGACCTCCTCCTTCACCCTCCCATCCCCCACCCGGCTTCTCCCCAGGCACCTCCTCCACATGGCGGTCACCCAAGGGACCTCTCTGAGACCCATGTCTGGCCTGTCCCTCTTTACCATCTCAAGATGGCTCCCAGGGCCAATGACAAAGTCCAAGATGCAGCAGTCCATTCCCTCACTGCCCCGCCCCACACACGGAGCAGGGGCGTGAGAAGGCCCCGAGTCACCGCCACTGCTCATCCAACGCCCCCTGGCCCAGCCGAACACTGGACTCTGTGCTGGGTGCATGGTTGAGCCTAACGTCCTTGCTTCCAGTCTGAGGGACCTGGGAGTGAACACTGACCACACAGGGTGGCCCGGGCTGTGGCAGAGGGAAGCCCAGGAGGCCCCAGACTCAGCCGGGGGTGGAAGGCAAAGGCTTCCTGAAGGGGTGGGGGCTTCCCAACTAAACAGGAAGGAGCCAGGCAATACATATGTCTCTGCATGTGCCTGTGCATGTGAATGTGCATGTTTGTGTTCCTGTGCGTGCATGTCCCTGTGTGCCTGTGTGTGTGTCTGTGTGTGCATGTCTGTGTGTGCGCGCCTGTGTGTGTGTGTGCGTGTGCCTGTGTGCATTTGCGTGTGCATTTCCATGTGCCTGTAGTGTGTGCTGCAGCTAGTGAGTGACAGCGTGAGCCAGTGAACACTTAATCCACCCTATTCCAGGGCTCACTCTCATGTGTAGACTACAGGGGACCCCATTTTAGAGGCAACTGGCAAAGATGCTCATTTACCCCTGCTTCTCTGCCAGCCTTCCAGGTCCCATCAAGACTGGCTTTTTCTCCCACTCCTCTGGGCCCTGGGTCCAGAGCCTCCTATACAAGGAAGAGGGTGTAGCCTTGGAAAGACAGCCGCCCTTGGGGAATTCCAAGGGGGCCTCCCTCTGGGAAGCTGGCCTGTGCTGACAGCATAGTCACGATGAGGCCCAGAGGGCTTTGCATGGGAAGGAGGACTGTGCATGGGAAGGAGGGCTGTGCATGGGAAGGAGGACTGCGCATGGGAAGGAGGGCTGTGCATGGGAAGGAGGACTGTGCATGGGAAGGAGGTGAAGGAGGACTGTGCATGGGAAGGAGGTGAAGGAGGGCTGTGCATGGGAAGGAGGACTGTGCATGGGAAGGAGGACTGTGCATGGGAAGGAGGACTGTGCATGGGAAGGAGGATTGTGCATGGGAAGGAGGTGAAGGAGGGCTGTGCATGGGAAGGAGGACTGTGCATGGGAAGGAGGATTGTGCATGGGAAGGAGGTGAAGGAGGGCTGTGCATGGGAAGGAGAGCTGTGCATGGGAAGGAGGACTGTGCATGGGAAGGAGGACTGTGTATGGGAAGGAGGACTGCGCATGGGAAGGAGGGCTGTGCATGGGATGGAGGTGAAGGAGGCCTCTGTCCCTCGACCCCAACCGTGGACTTTGGTCTCTCAGGTACTACTTGGCGCTTTCCTTTCTCCTGGACGGGCGGAGTGGGCGGCAGGCTTGACCAAGAGAGATAAAGGCCTCTTCTGGGAGGTCCGTCCCCCTGGGTCGCTGGCGAGCCCCTGAGCGGTGAGCAGCGTCCCCCTGGGCCTGATACTTGGCACCTCCCTGTCTGGCTGGGACTTGGGAGGCCACAGAAACCACGCCTGACCACCAGGTGTCGCCAGTACTGGGCGGGGGCCTCCCGGGCAGCCCCAGGCCTGCGGTGGGGTATACGGGGCAGGGTCTTAGGGCTGCCCCAGCTCCTCATGTTGTTCTAAGGCCCCCAAGATCTCGGCCCCTGGACTGGAGTGCCCTGGCCCCTCAGCCCGTAAGGAGCACTGACACGAGGCTGGTGTGATGCTAAGGAGGGGCGGTGCCTGCTGGGCAGATGGGTGGAGACACCACAGGTCTCAGTCTGCCAATCCCAGCTCTCCACCCCTGCAGGGCTGGGGGCAGAGGGAGCACAGCACCTCCCCTCGAGACACACCCGACCTAACAAGGCCTCAGCCTGGCTGGCTGGGTCCCCGCCCCACTGCACCTGCCCTGAGCTGGGGTTTCCCTGTCTGTGAACCCAATGGTAAGACACTGGTCCCACCCCACCCTTCCTGGGTGATGTGAAGATTCAAGGTGTCTCGGGACTCCAGGAAGGAGTTGCTCAGTGCAGGCTGGCACCCTGGGCAGGCTTCCTAGAGGAGGCGCCAGGATTTGGGTTGGATCTTGCAACGTGGATTCAATGTGAGGATGATGCCGTCCTCTGAAATGTCACTCTCCCGACCCTGTTTTGTTAAATGCACCTTGACACTTGACTGTCAAGACTCAGCTTTGGTGTCACCTCCTCCAGGAGGGCCCCCTGACTACAATCCCCCTTCTTTACCCAGAGGCCACCATTGCCCACTCATGTGGCAGCCTCCCTGGCTGAGACTGAGTTGAGGGTGGGGCCTGGCCATCTGGGGAGCTGGGTTTTACCTGCTAACCTTGCCGGCTGCTCCAGCTGGGTGTAGAGCTCGAGGGAGGCCACTGGGCCATTCCTAAGAAAGGCTGGAACCCAGGCCTCCAGGGTCCGGGTGGAGATCCCACTCCAAGGGGGCCAGGAACACCCCGAGCCCTGCTCCTCCCAACCCACCTTCAGGTCGTAGAAGATGATGTCACCGAGCACCAGGTACACCTTCACGTAGTAGAGGGTCTCCTCGTCGAACTCCAGCGGCGAGTTGCAGAGCTAAACGGCCTTGAGGTAGAAGTGCTCCGCCAGCTTGCCATGGTCCAGCCGGTGGTGCAGGGCGGCCAGCCGGTGGTAGGCCACGCGTTCGTTCAGCCGGTCCCCTGGGGTGCAGGCCAAAGGGGCAGGTGTGAGGATGTGGCTCCCTGGGGCAGGGAGGGCACAGGCCCCTCAGGAGCAGGTATACAGATCCCAGGCAGCACACCTGGCTTGTCTCCAGGCACCTGTGGTCACCCGGGCAGCTCTGGCCATTCCCTTCCAGGTTCCCAGACTCACTATCCCATCTGCAAAGCAGAACTAATAAGGCCTGCCCCTGTCTACTGAGAGGCTTTGGCAAAGTCGGACTTGGATGGCCCAGTTCTGTGCCTACACATAGCCACCTGCCTTTGCTCACTGGTTTTAACCAGGGGAGCCCAAAAGCCATGCAGTGCAGGTGCTCCCGGGCTCCCCGGCTCCAGGCAACCCACAGACGTGACATCCGACTCCTCCTGGGTGTGTCATGATCAGATCCGCCTACCTTGGGGAGTCAGCTGCATACCTAGTGTGTACTGGGCCACGGGGCACAAGGCGCTTGGGCATGTGGCGTGCCTAGGGTTCCCTGTCTCTGGAGGGGGACAGACAACCCTGGCACAGCACCAAGGGATGCACGGCCTTAAGGGGCAGACTGCTGGAAGGGGAACTGTGATTTTATCAGCCAGAGAACCGTGTGGTTGATGAGGGTGGGAAGGGCACAAGAGAAAGGGAATGTGCCACTCAGTCTGGCACATACAGGGACCAACGAGATGCCTGGCATGTCTGGAAGGCAGAGGGCACACTGGACGGCCCTTGTGGTCAGCAGCGGGAACAGGCAGAGGAAGGAGAGCTCAGTCAGGCAGGGAGCTCTGCACTGCGTGAGAGACCTCGGGCTGTGCCCCACAGCCGGACGGGGAAGCCAGTTGGGCAGATCTGCCTGCCTGGACAGGAGACCAGGAAAATCCAGCAGCTGTTTCAGCTCCTGGCCTGCAGACCTGGAGGCTGGGCTCTGGCAAAGTGTGGGTCCTGGCAGGGCGGGGGCTCAGGGGACTTACCCAGAGTGATCCTGAGTGCTAGGGCCATGTAAGCAAACTCCAAGTCCTCCTGGGGCTCCTCCAGTGTGGCCAGCAGTGACACCAGCTTGTTGCACAGCTGTAGCTGCAGCTCCACCTTGCGGTTGCCCGTAGTCACTGCCGGGGCAGGGCCCGGTCCTACCACACAGGCAGGTGGGGTCAGGTTTCCCGCAGCACCCACCTTTCCCAGCGATCTCCTCAGAGCTCAAACACGTGCTTGGAGCTTCCCACACCCCAACTACCCCTGCACCTCGACACAGCTCTGTGCTCTGGGATAACACACAGTTCAGACATCCAAGTTGGGGGCTGAAGAGTCACCTGAGGCCCATCCA
This sequence comes from Macaca nemestrina, assembly GCF_043159975.1. Taxonomy (NCBI): domain Eukaryota; kingdom Metazoa; phylum Chordata; class Mammalia; order Primates; family Cercopithecidae; genus Macaca; species Macaca nemestrina. The sequence continues at coordinate 157,294 of NC_092137.1, read as the reverse complement.
GCTACACCCGATAGCCGCAGACCAGCCTCTCCCACCTGGGCACCGGAGGTCTGACTGGGGGGAGCCAGCACTCCTCTCTGCTCTAAAAACCCCACATTGATCTGTGCCCAGGGCTGAGCCACACCGTGAGCTCAGAGGAAGGGAGAAGCCGTCCCACTTCGGGGTGCGTGCAGACCTGGGCCTCCCACTGATATGCTGTGTGTCCTTTGACATGTCCCTGTGCCTCTCTGAGCCTCAGTTTCCTCATCTGGAAGATGGGGACAGGACTTCCCACTCAGGGTTGCTTGAGGTCATCAGGTACAAGGGTAGAGCCATTATCACGTCCAGGCCCCGAGAGTTTGTCCCAGGCAGGGGCATGGTCAGTATCATTCCCGGTCAGACCACTTGGAAACTCATCATGTGCATGGGTGGCCCTGCCTCCATTTGGGAGGCCTCTACCCTGCCACACCTGTGCCTCAGCCCTCCAGGTGCCCCACTGAGGCCCACCCACATCAGCCCACAGGCCAGCTCACCCGGTAGAAGGACATGCCTTCCTCCCGCTCCCAGGCCCCATTGAAGAAGATGTCTCCAGCTGCCTCAAACAGCTCCAGCCCCAGGTTGGGGTCGCCTGTGTAGAGGTCCACATTCTGAGCCACCTGAGAGGAGACAGAAGTTCCCTCAAGACCCACACCTGGCGAGGTGGCTATGCGCATCTTTGCCAGGCTCCTTCCTCTCACACAGTACAGGTACACTTGAGCATTTTTCAGAACCTGTGCATGAGGGCTGCCCCCACCACTGGCATGAGGACAATGAAGTGATGCTCCTGAGTGCTAGGAAGTGACTGAGCAGCTGCAGCCCAGGAGCCTGACACCTGTGAATCCTACCACCAGGGCTAGCCCTAGCCCACTCCCCCTGCACTCAAACCAGTCTCCGTGGCCCCCAGATTGCTGGGAGCCCAGCCCCGGGCTCCTTTCTGCGTTGCCACATCCCTGCCACATCAGCAGTGTTTGTGGGTGGGCCTGGTCCCCTCTTGGCCATAAGCTCTTCATCCCTCTCCTCAGCTCAAGGTGGTATACAGCAGGTGCTCAATAATGAAAGCTTCATCAGTCTCGTGGGCTTCACAATTTGTTCCAGATCACACTGTGTTTGGGAAAGCCTCTGAAAACAGCCACTATGATAGATTCATTTTGTAAGCAGATGTGCCACATGTCGCTTGGAGCAAGTTCTTCTGTGTGTTAATTGAGTGGTCACATTATTTGAGCATGTGCTGTATACCAGCAGGTGCTGTGCACTGTGAGGGGCCGCGCCTCTGCCCTCAGGGAGAAGATGCTGGCCACCGGGGGAGGATGTGAGGGAACCAGTTGGAGGAAGGGAAAAGGCACACAACAGGTGCTCAGCAGTGGCTTAGGAATGAGTGGGTGGATGGATGAATGGATGAGGAGATGTAGACACATGGATGGATGAATGGGTGTGTGGATAGATTAATGCTTGGATGGATGGATGGATGGATGGGTGGGTGGAATGATGTGTGTATGTATGTATGTATGCGTGGATAGACAATGTATGGATGGGTGGAGGGTAGATGATGTATGTACATGTGGATGGATAGATGGTGGATAGACGAATGTATGGATAAACAAATGGAGAGATAGATGAATGCAGGGATGGATTAATAGGTAGATTGGTGGGTAGATGGATGAATGATGGATGGATGAATGGACGAACAGCTGGATGGATGGGTGAAAGGATGGATGATGGATGGATGGAAGGATGAACAGGTGAATGGATGGATGATGGAAGGATGAATGGACGGATGGATAGATGAACAGATGAATGGATGGATAGACGGGTGAATGGATGGATAAATGGATGAATGAATGAACAGATGGATGGATGATGGATGGATGGATGGATGGATGGAAGCATGAACAGATGAATGGATGGATGATGGAAGGATGGATGGATGGATGGATAGATGGATGAACGATGGATGGATGGAAGGATGAACAGGAGGTGAGTGGATGGATGATGGAAGGATGGATGGATGGATGATGGAAGGATGAATGGATGGATGGATGTACACATGAAAAAGTGAATGGATGGATACACGGGTGAATGGATGGATGATAAAAGGATGGATGAATGATGGATGGATGAATGGACACTGGGATGGATGATGGATGAATGGTTGGATAAATGGATGGATGGATAAATGGACGGATGGATCGATGGAAGGATGAATAGATGAATGGATGAATGATGGAAGGATGAACAGGAGGTGAGTAGATGGATGAGGGAAGGATGGATGGATGATAGATTGATGGATATATGGACGAATGGATAAATGGATGGATGAATGATGGATGGATGGAAGGACAAACAGGTGAATGGATGGATGATGGAAGGATGGATGGATGAAAGGATGGACGGACGAACAGGTGGATGGATGGTTGCTGAATGGATGAACGATAAAAGAATGGATGAATGATGGATGGATGAGTGGATGATGGATGGATGAATGGAAGGATGAACAGGTGAATGGATGGATGATGGATGGGTGGATGGATGGATGGAAGGATGAGCAGGCGAGTGGATAGATGATGGAAGGATGGATGGTGGAAGGATGGATGATGGAAGAATGAACAGGTAAATGGATGGATGAGGGAAGGATGGATGGAAGATGGATGGAGGGATGGATGAACAGGTGAATGGATAGATAATGAAAGGATGGATGGATGGAAGGATGAGCAGGTGAGTAGATAGATGATGAAAGGATGAATGGATGGAAGAATGAAGAGGTGAATGGATGGATGATGGAAGGATGGATGGAGGCATGGATGAACAGGTGAATGGATGAATGAACAGGTGAATGAATGGATGGATGGACAAGTGAATGAATGGATGATAAAAAGATGAATGATGAATGAATAAATGGACAGGTGAATGGATGGACAGGTGAATGGATGGATCATGGATGGATGGAAGATGGTTGGATGGATAGAAGGATGAACAGCTGAATGGATGGATAATGGAAGGATGGATGAAAGGATGGATGGATGGACAAACAGGTGAATGGATAGATGAACAAGTGAACAGATTAATGAATGATAGATGGATGAACAGTTGGATCGATGACAGAAAGATAGATGGAAGGATGGATGGATGGACGAACAGGTGAATAGCTGGATAAAAAGATGGATAGATGATGGATGGATGCATGATGGATGCGTGGAAAGACGAACAGGTGAATGGATGGATGATGGAAGGATGGATGGATGGATGGATGGAAGGACCCACAGGTGTATGGGAAGATGATGGAAGAATGGATGGATGGATAGTTGGTGGATGGATGGAAGGATGAACAGGTAAACAGATAGATGACGGAAGGATGAATGGATGGATAGACAGGTGAATAGATGGATGATAAAAGGATGGATGAATGATGGATGGATGAAAGGACAGATGGATGGATGATGGATGGATGGAAGGATGAACAGGTAAATAGATGATGGAAGGATGAGTGGATGGGTGGATGGACAGAGAGTGAACAGCACAGGGGCCCTCCTGCATCCCTTGCCACTCACCTGGATGTACAGGTCTACCAGCTCGCTCTGCCGCAGGAGGTAATAGATCTTCCCTGCTTGCAGCCAGGCATGCGCCTCCTTCTCTTCTGGAGGTCAATGAAAATTCCCAGACTTCGTTTGGTGTAGTCCAGAGCGGATTTGTAGGCCCTGGAATCACTGGAATCAGACACAGGTGTCAGAACAAGGGCTCTCATCCTCCTGGAACCAGTCTGCCTCCTCCCGTGGGTCTGGTGACAGATGAATCTGGCATGTGGGGACTGGGAACGGCCCTCTTGTGTGTGCAGTGTTCTGCCCTTCCCAGGCTGCTGGGAGGGCCAGGGTGAACACACACGGCATGGAAAAGATGAAGGATATCCTTCTGAGGGAATCGAGCATCATGCTGCCCTGTGGCAGGAGGAGTGTGCTCGTCCATCTCCCCTGCCTCCCAGACATGGCCTGTGTCTTCTCCAGACGCACCAGGAGCCGTTAGTGTTCAGAGGCTATCTAGGCCGATGGTTCTCAAGGTGTGCAGGCATCACAGTCACCCGGAGGACTGTCCTTATAGCTTGCTGGCCCTGCCCCCAGAGCTTCCGGCTCCACAGGCCTGGGGCAGGCCCTAGAACTCCCACTTGCCACAGGCTCCTAGGTGACATGGATGCTGCTCTGCTGGTCCAGGGACTACACTTTGAGAAGCATGGCTCTAGCACACTGGCCCATTTTCCTTCTGTGAACCTGAGGCCAAGACTGGAGCCAGTCTCCCGGGTCCCCATGGAATCTGGCCCCTTCCCTGCTCTCTCAGTAAGTCCAACACTTGAGGGGCTGTGACTGCAGCAATGTCACCAGGCCCTGTGGGTGGGGTGGCCAGGGCCATGGTTACCCCACCAGGTCAGCATGCTCGGGGGAAGCCCAGTGGGCCACATATGGGACGTGAGACCTTGAAACCCTGCCCCAGGGAAGCAGGTGACACAATTGGCTCTGTCTTCTGTGGGAGAGAAGCCACAGGTGGCTGCTGTGGTCACATTTAAGGGGACAGATGAAGGCCAGGAGTGAAGACTCGGGGCAGGCAGAGGTCAGATGACAAAGGCCACCATAGTAGGAAGAACAGCCCAGTGTGCATGTACTGTCTCTGCTGGGGTTGAGATGACCTTTGACCCAACAAGGGAGACTCAAGCTGGGACTCACAAGCCAGCAGCAGCCCTGGGACGACCCCAGACCCACCAGCTCAAAGCATCTGATGCCAAGGAACCAAATGATCCAAAGGAAAGGGGCTGAGGAGGCCCTGGGCCAGCTTCCCTGTGCCCCCCTCCCAGCCCCCCCAACCCCCTTTCCCCCCTCCACACCCCCACCACTGCAAAGCCAGCCCTCACCGCTCGGTGCCCAGGGACCGGTAGAGCTGACTGGTGGTCTCCAGGAGCTGCCCCCTCCAGCACCTTGTCGGCCACCTTGCGGGCAAGGGAGAGCTGGAACTCGTGGTAGATGACACACTGGGTCTCACTGGGCATGACGACGCTGTAGAAGTAGCACAGCCGCTGGACGGCCCGCAGCTGGCCTGGGCAGAAGACAAAATGGAAGACGTCAGCCTCCCAGCATCGAAGCGAGGCTGGCTGGGATCGGAGGCCCCTGCTCTGTGCTTGTCTCTTTCACACCTCTGTGAACCTGGGCCCCATAGGCGGGGAGCCTGGGCTCAGACAGGCCATGCACCTGTGCAAGGGCAGGCGCCGAGCACACCGTGACATGGGCACAGCTTGGTGCACATGTTCATGGTACAGGCTGGCCTTCTTTACAACTCCCAGGGCCAAGGTCCTGGCCAGGCTCGGCCTCTGCACCAGGCCATCTATTTCTGCTTCACAAAGCCCCTCTGGCCAGGACCAGGGCCGTCTTCAGCCTGAGATGATGAGACCAGGGGCACAAGTAGCCCCTGTCGCAGATGGAACCCTGAGAGAGCAAAGCCAAGCGTCATGTCTGCCACACATGGCATCATGTTGGGGGAATGGGGTTCAAAGCCGGCCCCTGGCATTTCCACACATGCTTCTCTCATGCAACCAGGCTCCAAACCCACAGGCTCGCTGGCCTCTCCCAAAGCCAGGGCGCTGGGAACGGTGGAAAGCTTCTGATTTTCTAGTGTCAGAAACATTCCGAAGATTAACATTGGAAACCAGGTACGCCAAATGGACATCTGTCACACACGCCCCCCAACAACAGCTGAATACACAGTCCTCTTGAGTGCCCATGGGACATTCCCCATGACAGACCATGTGCCAGGCCACAAAATGAGCCTCGGTGAAGGGAGAAGGACCGAGACCAAAGCAGAGGTGTTCTTCAGCTGTACTGGCACGAAACTGGAAATCGACAGTGAAGGAAACGTGGGAAATTCAAAAATATGTGGAAACTACACACTCCTAAACAACCAGTGAGTCAAAGAAGAGACCATCAGGGAAACTGAAAATTAATTTGAAAAGAATACAAACAAATGCACAGCCCGGGCCAGCACGGTGGCTCACGCCTCTCATCCCAGCACTGTGGGAGGCCGAGGCGGGAGGATCGCTTGAGTCCAGGAGTTTGAGATCAGCCTGGGAAACATGGTGAAATTCTGTCTCTATAAAAAAAAATACAAAAATTAGCCGGGTGTGGTGGTGCACATCTGTAATTCCAGCTACTCAGGAGGCTGAGGCATGAGAACTTTAAAAAGACAAAAAATAGCACAGTGTATCAAAAACACCAAGATGTAGCTAAGGCAGTGCTGAAGGGGAAATTTATAACTGTAAATGTCTACATTCAAAGAAAGAAGAAAAATCTCAAATCAAAAGCCTAACTTTCCACCTTGAGAAACTAGAAAATGAACTAAACCCAAAGTGAATAAAAGGAAGAAAATAATAAACGTGAGAGTGGAAATGGGAAGTAAAAATACAGAGAATGGAAAAACAAAAGAGATAATCAACAGAACCAAAAGTGGGTTTTTTGAAAATAATAACAAAATTGACAAATCTTTCACCAGACTGACCAAGAAAAGAAAGATGGGGCACAAACGACTAAAATCAGAGACTGAGCACCATGGCTCACGCCTATCATCCCAGCACTTTGTGAGACCGAGGGGGAAGGATCGCTGAGGCCAGGATTCAAGACCCCCCTGGGAGAACATGATAAGACCCCATCTCTAATAAAAATAAATAAACAATTACAAACCCAAGTTTCTGAAATCAGAAATGAAAGAGGAAACATTATTGCCGACCTGACAGAAATAAAAGGATTCCATAAAAACACTACGAACAATTGTACACCAAGAAACCAGACCATCTAGACACAACAGCCAAACTCTTAGAAGGACACAAACTACCGAAAGTGACTCAAAAATGACCCCAAGGAAGCATGTGGGGTGTCAGCCCCGCCCTCGGTCTCCTCGACCGTTCAGCGCAGGGTGGGGAGACAGGGAAGCATGATCCCCGTTCCCTGGCCTGCATTTCCAAGTCTGAATCCCCCAGCACCCAGGGGAGGGCCTCGTAGGAGGAGGTGCCACAGGCTATTGTGCCAGGAGCCACCGGAGGCTGCAGCGGGGGCTGGGGCGCTGGGTTCCTGGAGGGTCTCCTTCCAGTCACAGAATGCCCCTGGGGAAGAAGCCTGGGTCTGAACCCCCCAACCCTCCTTGGGCAGATGTGTGGGACCGGGACCCCTTCACACGGTCCTTTCCAAAATCTCATCCCTCCTAGGGCCAAGAGTGGGTGCCAGGCCTGTGCTGGGAAATGAGCACATTCAGATTTGGGCACAGCCCCTGGAGCTCTGGTCCAGGCCACAGGAGGCACCTCTGAGTAGTCTCACTATGCCATGACAAAGCGCTGCAAGGCAGAGGGGAGTCAACAGTATCCCTTGTCTCAGCCATTTCCCTGCACTCAACTTCCTCATCTATTCTCTGCGGCCTACATTTCGGACAGCCCTGCCCACCTACTGTCCGTTCACTGCTCGGTCTGCACTGACTGTTCGATAGCACTCCATGGCTCCCCAGTGCTCTTGGGGAAAAGGCCAAGCCACAGCCTGAGGCCCCAGACCCTGCTTAGCTCTCCAGAAGAGCTTCTCACTATCCAGCACCCAGCCCACCTACTCCCAACTCTGCACCTCCCTGCATAAGCCCTGCTCACTCACCCCCACTCACACCCCACTCATCCCCGCTCCCACTCCCGTTCACTCACCCCCACTCACACCCCACTCATCCCCACTCACACTCCCGCTCACTCACCCCCACTCACACCCCACTCATCCCCACTCACACTCCCGCTCACTCACCACCACTCAAACCCCACCCATCCTCGCTGACTCACCCCCACTCTCTCACCCCTGGGCCTTCACACAGGCTACACCACCAGCCCCTCATCCACACCTATTACTTGACTAAATCCTCTCAACCCTCTGGTCCCAGGCTAAAGAGGCTTCCCTCATCCGGGGCCAAGTGCTGCCCCGCCATCACGCCACTCACCCTTTTGTGGCTTCTCTGGCCTGAAGCTCACATTCCCACGCTCAGCACCTCCCTCCCGAGGACCCCACAAGCCCCATTTGTGGGTGTGGCCTGGCACACTCAGCACAAGCTGCTTTTGCGTGAACTGCTCTGTGGCTTTGGGCAATCACCTGCCCCGTGTCCTCTGTGAAGTGGGATGACCGGTACACAGGGCTGCCGAGATTCCAAGCAAACACAGGCACAAGAACTGGCGTTCAGGGCCTGGCTCATGGAGGGGCCCCAAGTCCCAGCTCAGCACAACATGCCTTGATCCCAGGGTTATGTCTAGGGATTCCCAGCATGCAGGACTTTCCATGCTCAAGGCAGGATGGTTCCTGGGCAAACCAGGAAGAACTGGCTGCTTCAGTAGGGCACAGAGGGCCTGGCCCTGCATGGGAACGGCCTGTCTCCAGGGCGTTTGCCAACATCTGCTGCTGGCCATGACTCAGCACTTTCGATGGTGGAAAAACCACCACTTGTTTCCGAATCACAAACCCTAGGTGTGCCCTGACCCAAGTGGTCCCAGAAGGCGCACAGGAGGAACTGGGGCACTCACTCTCCACGTGGTCCATCTCCACGGCGACCAGAAGGGCCCACTCGTAGTAGCCCTTGCACTGCTGGGCCGGGCCCTGGCGGGTGAAGAGGTAGCCCAGGAGTATGTGGGTGAAGTCCCGGCCACACTCCCCACAGGGAAGCCTCGAGAACAGACGTCCAGCCTCCAGGAGGTAGTGCTGGGCCAGCCTGCTGGCACCCGCGTGCAGGCACAAGGTGCCAAAGTTGGCCAGCAACACTGCCTGGTTCCTCCGCTGGCCCAGGTCCCAAGCCACCCATAGGGCGTGGTAGTAGCCCTTGGCTGCCTGCCTCGTCCGTCCCGTCTTCTTCAGAGCCACGGCCACCAATGTTGGCAATCACACCCTCCTGGTCCTCGCTGACTACCACTGCATCCTGGACAGACTGCAGGATGTTCAGGGCCACCAGGCTCTGCCCATGAAGCACATGCAGCCAGGCCAGGGCCACCAGGGGGTCCACGATGGCACGGACTCCGGCAACAGCACTGGTTTCCACCGACTGTGTCATGAAGGTGATGGCTGGGCCATGGTAGCCATGGTGGCTGTACGGCTGGGCCAGGCTGGCGTGGAGAAGGCCGCGCAGTGCCTGGCCTGTGCCTGGGGTTAGGGAGGCCAGCGCTCGCCTGAGGTAGTGGGAAGTCTGGGTGGGGAGGCTGTGGGGCTGGAGGGCGTTCTGGAGCACCAGGTTCACGTTCCTCAGCGAACCAGCCAGCGAGTCCTGTGTCCTCAATGAGGCCACCTTGACACAGGTCAGCACCAGGTGGTGCAGGCACTCGCGGCTGTAGATGTTAGCCAGGAGTAGGCAGCAGTCTGAGAGCCACGCAGCGTCTGGGGCTCCCGAGTCCCTGTGCAAAAACAACAGCTGCTCTAGGAAGGGCAGGGCCTCCTACAAAATCACCCTTCTGTCCTGCTTTGTTGCCACCTCACAGCATGGTTTTAGGAGACTATGTCAGCTCAGTGATCCCTCAGAGATGCCTTTCCCTTTAGAAAGAATCAAAGCCTTCTAACTGGACCCATGTATATGCAGCACAACAACTACAAATGTAACTTTTGTCAGCATATTGGGGCCCCCCGGTGGGGTACAGGAATCCATGAAATCCTCAACAGCCAATCAGAGCTATGGATCAGCTCAAAAGCTGCTATGCAAAATTGGTAAAGCCACCGATGGCACAGGACAGGGGTGTTGTACCCATGTACCCAGCTCCGTGCAGGGAAACGGACCATCCCTGCAGGAAGGATGGGAAAGCTTCCAGGCCCCTGTGGCCACTTTCACCTTGGATGGTCTGAAAACCTGAAGCCCACAGTTCCTAAAGGGTTAACAAAGGCCAGACTGCTCCAGCAGCCCACTGGTGTCTGCTGGCTTTGGTGGATTCCTAGCCAAAGCCCCCTCCCAGAGGTGAGCAAACAAGCGCATTTCCTGTTGGAAAACCTGGGATGAAAGGAGGCATTACTGGGAAGGAAAAAACTAGATTTAAACAGACTCTCTGTTTCAAGCTCACATGTAAAAACTATTTTCAATACAAACTGTCTCCTTATTCATCTGTAAAGCCTTGGAATTAAAAAAATAAATAAATATGATTTAGAGGCAAATGTGACTTGACTACACTAGATGAGCTAAGAAATCTCCCCCACCCGGCAGAGGCACACAGCCCCTCCCAGCCACTACCCTGGCCTCCGGGGCAGCTGGAGAGCCACGTGCCTTTGCTCCAGAGACTTTGGCAGAGAGTGGAACTACCCCCTCCCCGAGGCAAACCTACAACAGCCTTCCCTTCCCCACTGGCTTCCCGGGCCTCCTCTGGGACCTTGTGCCTGCATCCCAAATGTACTGGGATGGATCCCATTCCCAGGGAACTTCCAAGGGCCCTTGGTGCATCCACATCACCAGGCTGTCCACATGCGGGCCCTGTGTGAGGGGAGGCGACAGAGTCGCACAGGGGAGACGGGAGGGCCTCCCTGAATCAGCCCCTCAGGAAGGAGCAGACCCTTCAGGGACCTCAGTCGAGGCCCCTGCAACCTAAGGCTCTGAATTCTGCTCCCCGCTGAGGGCTGTGTGGCCTCCCATCTCTGAGGCAGAGCACAGGGCAAGCTGCAGCTTCTCCAGGTCATGAAAAAGGAACCCACAGCTACGTGTGGGCCCCAGCAGTGAAAAGGATGCCCCACCTCGGTCGGGGACCAGGCGGGGGTCAGCATGTTCATTGGAAGAAGTGTGGGACCCCACAGCCTCCAGTGCCAGAGTAGACGGGAGGTTCAGGCCCACCTCAGGCGACGTCCCCCAAGCCCCCAGCCCGCACCACAGAGGAGTGACTGTCGCATCCAATGCCCACTGTACTCAGCTCTGTCCCCTCCCCCGGCATTACCCCAAGGCCCAACTCATAACCAGAGGAAGCCTGAGCCACTGGCAAAACCCACCTTGTTCCTGTGGCTGTTCGGTCTCAGCTTCCTCTACTGAGTCTGGCAAGGGAGAAAAGAGAAGCAATGAACACCCCCAGCCAGCACCTCTGCTCCCATGTCAGGTTGAGCTGGTGTCGGTGTTGCAGGGTGAGAGCATTGCAGGGTGCAAGGGTTGAAAGTCATATCATCCTCTTCCCTCCTGGATCATGGGAACAACATCACTGGGGGGTGTACACCTTCTGTGATATTGGGAGTAACATCGTCTTCTGTGCCTTGGAATATTAAGGACAATATCACGGGGGGGCGTGTACATCTTCTGCAATATTGGGAATAATATTATCCCCTCTCCCCATGCATACTAGGAAAGATATCAGAGTGGGTGTTCACCTCCTGCGATATGGGGATTAATACCATCTTCTCCCCTTCTGGATATCAGGAAGAGTATCACACGGGGGTGTACGGTGTCTGCGATACTGGGAGTAATATCAACCTCTCAGCCTTGGAATATTAAGAAGAATATCACAGGGGGGATGTACACCCGCTACCATATTGGGAGTAATATCAGCCTCTCCTCTCCATGGATATTATGAACAATATCCCAGGCTGGATGTACGCCTCCTGCTCTATGGGGAGTCATATCCCTTCCAGGATACTCATAACAATATCACAGGGCGGGTGAACACAGCCTGCGATACTGGAACTATTATCATCCTCTCCCCATCCGGATACTGGGAACCATATCACAGAAGAGCTGTACCCTCCCTGCGATATTGGGAGTAATATCATGTGCTTCTTCCATGAATATTAGGAGCAATGTCACCGGGTGGCTGTCCATTCATTGCTATGTTGGGAGTCATGTCATACTCTACCCCCTGGATATTAGGATCAGTATCACAGGGTGAGTGTACACCTACTGTGATATTAAAACTAAGATCATGTTCTCTGTCCCTGGATATTAGGAACAACAACACAGGTAGGTGTACACCCCCTGCAGTATTAGGAGCAATAATATGATTAATTAGTAAACATCAATGATCGATTTTAATAATTATCAGGCTGATCTCGAACTCTTGACCTCAGGTGATCTGCCTACCTCAGCCACCCAAAGTGCTGTAATTACAGGCGTGGGCCACCGCGACCAGCCAACACTTCTTGACATCTCTTTTTGGACCTCAAATTTAGCATGCCAAAAACACATTTGATTCCCCCTGCTATAACCCACTCCTCCCATAGTCTTCCCGATCCCAATAACAGCATCTCTAGTCTTCCAGTTACTCAGGCCAAAATCCTTGACATCATCCTGAAAACTTCTTTTTCTCTCTGTTGTCATCCAACCCATTTAAACTCTCCTTTCAATATATATGCCAGACCTAACCACTTCTCACCTTCCTCATCATTTCCAACCAGGTCCAGCCCTCATCATAGCACTTTGAGTTACTGCAAAAGCCTCCCAATCGCCAGGCACAGTGGCTCATGCCTGTAATCCCAAGCACTTTGGTAGGCCAAGGCAGGTGGATCATCAGAGGTCAGGAGCTCAAGACCAGCCTGGCCAACATGGTGAAACCCCTCTACTAAAAATACAAAACATTAACCAAGCATGCTGATGGGTGCCTGTACTCCCAGCTATTCGGGAGGCTGAAGCAGGAGAATCACTTGAACTCAGAAGACAGAGTTTACAGTGAGCCGAGATCGTGCCGTTGCACTCCAGCCTGGGTGACAAGAGCAAAACTCCATCTCAGGAGGTTAAAAAAAAAAAAAAAAGCCTCCCAACCCACCTCTCTCCTTCCACCTTTCACCCTGCCCTGCATTCTACCTTCCTCTCTAAAACATTTCAGAAGAGAAAAAAACTATATCCAGAGAGAGAGAAAGTACAAATGGGGTGAAATGTTTGGGGAATCTGAGGGAAGAGTATATGGGAATTCTCCGTACTATTTTTGCAACTTTTCCATAAGTCTGGATTATTTCGAATTGAAGAATTAAACAAAGAAAAAAAAAAAAAAAACACTATCTCCCTTTGTGAATCCATCCTGTCTTTCCCCTGGCAACTTAAGGACGCTCTCAACTAACACATCTATTTTTTCATGAACACTAAAAGAAATGTTGCCTAGCTTTGACTTTCTGTGCTTGGCAGTAGAAGTGTGTGTGTGTGTGTGTGTGTGTGTGTGTGTGTGTGTTTCATATATATGTGTGTGTGCATATATATGTGTGGGTTGTATGTACATATAGAGAGGGAGAAATATATATGTGTGTATATATATAAATATATATTGTATATTTACAACGGTAATGTGTGTATATATATAAATATATGTGTGTGTGTAGATATATATAATACATACCCCATAGCCTGTCCTTAACCAGTTCTAAACTTAGTCGGAAAAATACATACCTAAGCAGAGAATTTCAATTTAATATGATGAGTATTTTGATAGAGGGATGTGTTGCTATGGAACACGTTGCTAAGACACAAAACCTCCTAGATGGGACAATGAATGAACGAAGTTTTCCACCTATAGGCACCCCCTCTGATATCCCCTCAAACCTTTATAGTTATATGCCTTTGCTTCCCCCAGGACCCTCGTTTCATAACGGTTAGTCCTAGAGCCTAGCAAGTTCCTACTACAGCTGGCAAACATATGCCATTCAAGAAACAGTGGCGGAGTGAATGACGAGTTAAGAACCACTTGTCAGCCAGTGCTCAGTAATACAACATGCACTGGTATGCAAATTATATTTTTGTTGAAAGCAACAGCAGGATCACAAATTATCTTTCCAGAGAAAGCAAAACCTCAGAAGCTTCTTTACCCTACTAAAGCACGTTCTAAGAAGTTCCCCTTATATAAAAGAAAACGTCCTCATTCGTTATCAATGGCATGTAAACCTAATAAGCCTCCGCCTCTGATGACATCTCTTCCATCCCCAGGGCTAGATAAAGGAGGTTCCGGAAACCCTGGTAGTTGTGAAGGTGGCTCCCAGCTCTGACAGTCTTGAACCCTGCGGGCGCGGAGGTCACACAGCAGAAGAACAACCGAGGGAAGCATCATCAGGCTTCGAGTATGTTTGAACCAGCGACGGCAAATAGGCTGCAGCCAACTGAAAACACCAGAGATTCATGGTGGCCACCTGAGGGGTTGTGCTCTTAAAAAAATAATAATAAAATAAAAATTAAAAAATTAAAAAAGGAAGAGGTTAAGAATCCATCAGGTCTGACTGAGACGTGTATCAGTGACTAACACCCCGTATGGCAAAAGTACTGTGGTGCGCTTTGGGTACTCACAGCTGCAGCAGTATTCAAAGGCGTGTGTTTCCCTAAGACTAAGCCACGGGAATACCCCCAGCAACACTGCCAGGAGAAACGTCTCCCATGGATTTGGTAGAAACACAGTTGTCTTTAACAAATTAACACTGAATAAATCCTGACTTATTAGAGCCTGTGAGAATGACATTCTCAATGATAACAGTTATCACTACAATCTCCAAACATCTGCGATCCTGCAGGGAGGAGCTGTGACAGTGCAGGCCAAGTGTCCAGAATGCTTCCCAGACTGCCTGTTAAAGAATAAAAGAAATGAAACCCCCTGTAAGAATGTCTTCCCTCACATTTAGCCAGTTGTTCCTTTGTGTGCATCTCTGTGCTAACATGGCCATTCTTCCCCACAGCCTGAAGTCATATGCTAAAATAAATGAGACTCACATGAAGCCAGAAACGTGCAGATGCGAGGAAACCACCACAAAGGAAATGGGCTGGAGAGTGTGGCCAGAAGGATGGTACTTCCTAGGAAGCAATTACTTCATCTCTGCCCATGAAGCAGGCAGCTGTCATTGTCCCCCAGGCCCACGCCAGCCACTCGAAGTACGTTCTAACCAAACTACCTCCAACAAGCAATGTAAATACACCACACAATTGGCTTCTGAAAGGACACCTTGCAACCAACAAGAAACTGTTAGCACAACTTTGACAAACTGTGCAACTGAAAACGTTGGAAAGGGATAAACACTGCCACATTTTGACTCAAATACTGTTACGTGGTAGCACTGCGATAATTCACTGAAGCAAAAGAATGAATGAGGAATACGTTTATATAGGAATCAGAGGAAGCATGACTAATCATTTAAAGAAATAGGTCAAGAAACTGCTACGTTCAAATGCTACCGTGAGACACTGTCTGGGCCTTAGGCAAATTCACTTCTCTTGGTCCTGTTTCTAGGTTCATCAAAACCCAGCTTTGGACTAGGGAATCTGTTGCTTCCCAAAGCCTTCCTTCTGTGATTCCAGCCCAGATTTTAGGATTTTAGGACTGCTCTCCCACTTGGTAGATGAAAGCACTTTCGATGTAGAACAGGAAGAGTACATTTCTGTGTTGAATGTGGTTTGGGACCTACTCTATGAGGCAGAATATCATCATGTAACTTTAAGCATGATGCCAAGGCACACTCTAGATAAGGATAACACATAAGATGTGGCCATACACCTGCGCGTGCCTGGCAGGGAGATGGAGAAGTCTCATTTAATGAAGCCGGGGTGCCTGTTGCACCTGAACATCCTCAGTCCACATCAAGTTCACAACGTCCTTCTGACATCAAACCACAGGTTTCACATACTTTTCCATACTTTCCACCCAAGATTAAAATATGCAGAGCACCGTGATAAAGACACCTTCATTCCCAGCATGTTGGCTCTCATTCCGTAGAATTACATACTTTCGGTGCAAAATGGTGACCAGGTTGCAGCGGCAAGCAAGACTGGGCTCCGTGGGAACAGCAGGCCCTGCAGGAGCCACCACTCCTGTCTCCACAGTCTGATGCAGCTGCAGAGAAGCTGTGGCTGAGGCCATTCACTTTGTGAGAGAACCGCACAGGAGGGAAAAGGTAGGGAAGGTCGGGAAGAGGGCAATGTCATGCTTCTGAGCCCAAGCCGAGCCATCGCATCCCCTGTGACTTGCAGGTATACACCCAGATGGCCTGAAGTAACTGAAGAATCACAAAAGAAGTGCAAATGCCCTGTCCCGCCTTAACTGATGACATTCTACCACAAAAGAAGTGAAAATGACCGGTCCTTGCCCTAAGCGATTATATTATCTTGTGAAATTCCTTTTCCTAGCTCATCCTGGCTCAAAAAGCTCCCACACTGAGCACCTTGTGACCCCCACTCCTGCCCACCAGAGAACAACCCCCCTTTAGCTGTAATCTTCCTTTACCTACCCAAAACCTATAAAACGGCCCCACCCTTATCTCCCTTCGCTGACTCTCTTTTTCGGACACAGCCTGCCTGCACCCAGGTGATTAAAAAGCTTTATTGTTCACACAAAGCCTGTTTGGTGGTCTCCTCACACGGACGTGCATGACAGACAGCTGCAGAGCCAGGGAAGGACCTGCGATGAGAACAGAAAAGAATGTGTCTCCCTGTACGCACACTCGGATTTTATGACAATGTGCGCAGGGGGCTGAACTGGATGCCTGAGAACATTCCTCCAATTTCTTTTGCTGATTTTCTAAATATTGGTGTAAAATCTGAACTCAGACAAAATTTTTTTTAAATCACTTCAATCAACATTTTTGTCTAGTGCTCAGCATCATGTCTACGTGATCATCTAGAAAAGCAACTTCTCTTCTAAGGCTCACAGCCTCCTATAAAGTCCCAGGGATTTTACCAGGGAATGCACCTCTCATTCACATCAAGAACACACACAACTACCATTAAATAAATGCTTAATTTGCTTATATAATTTTTTAAACACCCAGATTTGAAATACAATAGAGAAGATAACTTTTGATAGCTCTGCTTTCCAACTGCGAACTGCGGGTGAAGAAAATAACCTGCCATGATTTCTAACCAGTCAACAACCTGTCTTCCCTGGCTGCAGTAGGAACAATCTTTCTGAGCTCAGGAGGAAAAAGAACCCAGCTGGTTAGGGGACAGACAATCATCAGTTCTCAGTGGGCTCCCCGAGTCCCAAATCCCCATGTGATACGTGGAAGTAAAAAGCTATCAATGACCAAGCATCTGAACACTTATCCCGCCTCGCCATCTGATTCTCCTGCCATGCAAATTTAAAATTAATAAGCCTGCTGTTAGAGAACAGAGTTGGTGCTGCATCTGTCTTCCTAAAATTATGGATAATTACCAGCCCACAATGGCTTCTAATCAGATTTGAGTAGTCCCTTAGACAGGAAGCTAAAGTACCTCAGCCCTAAACTGAGAAGAAAACAGAAACTGGAATGCTCTAGGTTTGATTTTTTACCCTTTGTTCTAAAGTTGCTGTTCCCGAATCTCCTTCTAATGTCTTGTTTATAAAATGTATGAGAAACAGGGAAATTTAAAGACATGATAGAAATGGCCACTTTTTCTAGGTACAAACTTTGTGAACATTATTTTCAGCTGCTGGGCTTTTTCTCCACAAACTGTGAGCCTGGAGTACATTTTCTCCCTCGTGGTTACACATTCAGAGTCAGGGAAGGTGGCTTTAGCAGTAAAGAGGGGAGTGCAGTGAGAAGTGCCCGGACACTGAGAAGGGCAGACAGGGACTCTACCTCGGTGGTCTGCAGCACTCCTGGGCCTTGGCCTTTATTTTTCTATCTGTACAGGGGATCTAAAGGCTCGTGATTCTAGGCCACGACAGCTCTTCATACACACATACGCAAACATCACATGCCTGTGTGAAAAGCTGTGACACTAGGCTGATTTTCTGAAGAAGTTATCTTGTATCATTTCTACTCAAGTACTCCACCTCCTTCCAGACAATTATCTGAGGATGATGGGCTATCCCACAGCCATGTGTGTAACCTCTCCTGCTTACGATCCCTGTTCACATAGCATTTTCCAAAAGCATTTGGTGGGAAGTGACAGAAGAAAGAAGAATAAGGTTCTTTCAGCCCATTCATTCATTCATTCGTTCAACAAATATTGACTAACTATCTATGTGCCAGGCACTGGTGATATAACAGGGAACATATATTTTTGTAGGTAGAAACAGACAACCAAAAAGTATGTTAAAGAGAGATCAATACTCTAGAGGAAAATACACCAGGAAACAGGAAAGAAGAATACGCCTAGCCACCCTACACTGGGGTGACGCTAGCGTTACAAAATGGAAACAGCGGCCGGGCGCAGTGGCTCACACCTGTACTCTCAGCTCTTTGGGAGACTGAGACAGGCAGATCACCTGAGTTCAGGAGTTCAAGATCAGCCTGACCAACACGGAGAAACCCTGTCTCTACTAAAAACATAAAAATTAGCTGGACGTGGTGGCACACGCCTGTAATCCCAGTTACTCAGGAAGCTGAGGCACAAAAATCACTTAAACCTGGGAGGCAGAGGTTGGAGTGAGCCGAGATCACACCACTGCACTCCGGCCTGGGTGACAGAGCAAGGATCTGTCTCAAAAAAAAATAATAAGAAAATAAAAATAAAATGTAAACAGAGAATAAGATACCAAAAAAAAAAGAACATGAACGATTAATTGTAACAAAAGCCTTTGTAAGCTGATACTTCCCTTCCTGGATCCTTGTCCCTTACAAATGGAAAAAAAGGGCGGGTAGTGGGTAGCATCAAAATGATGTTTTAAGATGGCTTCGGGTTTCAGATGTCTGACAGCCATACTCATGTACTTCAAGGAAAAAGCTCTAGCTCTAGAAGCCATCTGGGCAATGGTTTAATGTCTTTTTTTTTTTTTTTTCCAGAGAGTTTTAAAATACAGGAAAATGTGCGTGTTTATTTGGCTGCTCTGTGCCCGCACACGTGCAAACTGTGCTAACGGGTTTTTCCATGTTTTGCTGAATTTGCCAGCTTGCCATAAACAGGCTTCCATGTCTTAATTGTCTATAAATAGCACAAACACACAAAAATGCAAATCAAGACAAACTGTCCCTTCCGTTGCTGCTACCATGATGACAGCGAGCGACAATTGGCCAAATCAATATGCGGAGACTGAAGCTGTCGGGCAGAGAGCACAGGGTCCACGGCTTTTCCCATAGCATTTAAAGAAACAAGCGGAAACGGCTCTCCACACAGGACAGACACGTCCTTTGTTCTTTGAATCAATACTGCCAATGCCCCAAATACTTTCTCCATCACACTATCTATATGGAATTCAAGTTCCTTCCAATACCATGAGTAACACCAGTGATAGACTATGTTTAGCCATAATGACCCATTAGCATTCATTTTCCTCTAAAATGTTGAAATAACAACATTGAGTGTGGGCTCACGAGGTGCCAGGCTCTGAGTTTGATCTCGTTTAGTTCTCATTGAAATCCTGCAAGATCAGTACCATATTCTCTCATTTTTCATAGATGAGGAAACTAAGGCAGAGAAAGGCTAAGTAAGTTGTCCATGGTCACAGGTATTTCGGAACTGTTCTCCAAACTTTCAAAAGTTAGCTACTGCCACTATTACACATGGGTTTTTGTTTGTTTGTTTTTGGATTTTTGGGAAAAGGTCTTGCTCTGACCAGGCTGGAGTGCAGTGGCATGATGATGGTTCACTGCAGCCTCGACTTCCCGGGCTCAAGTGATTCTCGCACCTCAGCCTCTCCAGTAGCTGGGATTACAGGCATGAGCCACCACACCTGGCTAATTTTTTTAATTTTTATTTTTTGTAGGGATGGGCTTTCACCATGTTGCCCAGACTGGTTCCAAACTCTGGGCTCAAGAGATCCTCCCAGATCAGCCTCCCAAAGTGCTGGGATTACAGGTGTAAGCCACTGGGCACAGCCCTACACACGTGACTTATACAAAGTCAGAGCAGTGACAGGAAGAGAACAGAGACTTCAGCGAGTCTCCTGGCTGTTGTAACACCATATCCCTCCTCCGTACCGTAATGTGTCTACACCCACCAAGCTCCTAGACGTTGAAGGCAGGCCAGCTCAGAGACGAAACAGCAGTCAAGAAAGGGAAGATGCAGACATGCGTCTTGATTTCAGCTCGAGCGTGCCTCTCTGCCCTGCAGCTGCACAGGCAGAAACCAGGGGCCGTGAGTCTCAGGCAGTGTTTGGTTCCTGGCAGGTCATCTTTTGGGAGACCATCCCATACAATTAGTGTTACACTTCTCAAAAAGGAAGTGTGACTTTTATAGAAAAATCGATTCCATTTGGGAGAAAGGCCTAATAAAACCACAAATGCATAGCACATTCATACAACAACAAATTCAATTCATCTGTCACAAACTGAAATCCCAAAGCCCTCTGGGCACACAGCTGCTTTTCTGAGCTGAAATTCAACTCTAGTTGAGAAACAGGTCAACTTTTCTAAAAAGATTTCTTTTTCACATGCCTTCAATAAAAATTCCTTTCCTTCACTTGCCATTTCCCGGATTTAATGGCTCTGTTGGCCTTCCTCTCATTTAGGCCATGAACACTGACTGCATGTCTGCTACGGCCGGGACTCCAAGGGAGGCACCCTAGGGAACATAGATGACCGCCACACAGCGACAACCTCAAGAAAGACACACGGGGAAGGCAAGATGATACAATCGTAGACTTCACAGAGAAAAGAACTTGGCATCCATACCCCGTCCCATTTCTAGAAAGCAACGATGCTGAGTCAGGAACATTTACCAAACAGCCTGCAGTGTGGAGGCAGCACGAGGGGGTTCCATGCCGGGAAGAGCACCTTCAGAAGGGAGCATGCAAACAATGTGGAGGCAGGAGACGCCCCCATGGACAAGGGCCAGCCTGGGGGCCTGCAGAAATGCCCATGCATCTGGGAAGAGGGAGAGAGGACAAGATACTTAAATGCTCCAAAATGAATAGAAGCCTCCCAAGAACCTCCCCCGAAATGGGGCAGGGATTTACAAAAGACCAAACCGAGCACGTGCCCTTACCTGAGCATAGCGCCACGAGAGCGAGCTATTCGAGGAAGAAACAGGGTCCCTAGAAGCCTGAGCCTCTACTCCCAGCTCTGCGACTCATTCACCCTATGACCTTGGTGAAGGCTCTTAGCTTCTGTGAGCCACAAGAGAATCACGGGAAAACAGAAGATAGGAAAACTGCTCTGCCTTTTTCACAGAACTGCTGAGGGAATAAAATCAGATAACGGATTTTTAAATTCTCTGTGAATTACAAAGCAAAATGCAAACGTATGAAATCATTCTTACCATTCATAACAGCACCATCAAATTAAGAGCAGAGTTAAGACCACAGCATTTTCCAACCCCCGACTCCCGAGAGAAATAGTGAGTCCAGCCAATATATTTGGGCAACCCCAGTATCTAGGCTTTGAGAGCCTCAAACCGCTCATGAACTCTGACAGTGTCACTCCAGCCCAGTGCTCATTAAGTTCTCCAAGACAGCCAACTGACATAAAATACTACAGCTTTTCCAGCTGGCCTTGAAGCCCTCCAAGCTCACAGCACAGCTCAACAATGAAGAAGAGGTTTTCTGCCACTAGACTCAAAACCTGGCTTTTGTAGATTCCCATAGAAAGAACATTCAAGGCCAGGTGTGGCGGCGCATGCCTGTAATCCCAGCAATTTGGGAAGCCGAGGCAGGAGGATCACCTGAGGTCAGAAGTTCAAGAACAGCCTGGTCAATATGGCAAAGCCCCATCTGTACTAAAAACATAAAAATTAGCCGGGCATGCTGGTGAGCACCTGTAATTCCAGCTACTCGGGAGGCTGAGGCAGGAAAATCGCTTGAACTCAAGAGGCCGAGGTAGCAGTGAGCTGAGATCATGCCACTGCCCTCCAGCCTGGGCGGCAAGAACGAAACTCCATCTCAAAGGAAAAAAAAAAAAAAAAAAGAAACAGCATTCTTTTTTGCTGATGTTAAATTTCCTGTGCTTAACACAGAGAAATCACACAACACTGACATCCTGAAAAACATATCATAAAAAGCATTTAGTGACTGAAAACACATTCAATATAACCTGTAACAGTGAGTTCCCCTCCTCTTTCCAGCCTGCTCCACTAACGCTGTCACCCTTAACAATGCTTCTACTACCACAGAGGAAAATTAATAGAACCGCTTACCCCTCTCAGCGGACAGCTAAACCACTGTTTCTCCCTGGGCTCACTAAAGATGACCTTTACCCAAAACCAGGCTGCAACAACCCTGTAGATGTTGACTAACAATTTCAAAATTCCCATATTCTTTGTCCACTCCTAAGGAAGATGAACTGAAACCAGGTGTCTCCAAGTCAAAACTAACAGAGGCCTTCAACATCACACGGCCCATTCCCTTCTTTGACAACCGGGGGACCTAAAGCTGAGCTTATGGGAGAAAACAGCCTGTTTAGTAACAAAGCGAAAACCAAACCCTAGTCACCCAACCTCTGGTCCGGAACTCCTGCAACAACCCAGCGCCCATACAGGATGAGTCTCCCTAACCAGAAACTCCGAAATCCACAACTTCTGAGTGCCGACGTGACGCTCAACGAAATGTTCATTGGAAGAGCTCAGATTCTGGATTTTTGAATTCAGGATGCTCAACTAGCAAGTATAATACAAATATTCAAAAATCCAAAAATGCAAAAAAATCTGAGACACTTCTGGTTCCAAACAGTTTGGATGAAGGATTTTCAACCTGCATTTTTTTTTTTCCTCTAATGAAGGAAATTAAAAACGAGGCCTGAGCAAAGTCATTCAATCCATACTAAAGTCATTCAATAGTTTAATTAGTACCCATTTAAAGTTAAGTGCTACCCGCAGATATTTAAAAGGATGAATACATACATGCCTATAATCCCAGAACTTTGGAAGGCGAGGTGGGAGGATCACCTGATGTCAGGAGTCCAAGACCAGCCCAGCCAGCACGGTGAAACTCCATCTCTACTATAAATGCAAAAATTAGCCAGGCGTGGTGGTGCACACCTGTTATCCCAGCTACTCGGGAGGCTGAGGCACGAGAATCACTTGAACCTCGGGGGAGCACGTTGCAGTGAGCCGAGATCACACCACTGTACTCCAGCCTGGACCACAGAGCAAGACTCTGTCTCAAAAAAAAAAAAAAAAAAAAGAAAGAAAAAAGAAAATTTAAATTGTGTTTTCACATGGAGCCCCTGTTCCCAGAACACAAGCCCTGCTCTATGCTCCAAGGGCACACAGGGTGCCCCTTTATCTTAATGCTCACCATATTCCATGGCAGCCATTGGCACGTGTCTGTCCATCGCACTAGACTTCCTGTGCATGAGGCAGGGATCATATATTATTACCTTTCTGTCCCCAATGTCTGGCCTAGAAGACATTCAGTAAATGATTCCTGAACTAAGTCAGTTACTAAGATATGTTAAACTTGCATTAACAAAATTGATTGAATAAGTTTGCCAATGCAGCATTCATACCACACAGCTTAAATCTCAACCTGTGGATTTATCTTGTGTTCTGCTAGATTATCACCTATTAACATTCAGGAAGCACCTAGTATATGCTAGGCATTACTAATTGCTAGGGATCTAGCAGTGACAAAACAACATTCCTTGTTCAAAGAGAAGTTCTAGTATAAAGAGGAATAGAAGGAACAGGCTAGATTGATGAGAGAGCTAAGAAAAGGACAGGCTGCCATGGGAAGCACCTGCTCTTGTCTGGATGGTACACAGTTAACAAAGTCTGAGTGCTTCATATAGCATAAGATCATCTCCTCCAAAGAGGTTAATGAAGCTTTGATTCCCCAGTACCAGAAGTCATCATAAAGGTGTGCACAGCCGCATGCTTAGTGTAGGAAGTGAAACCAAACAAACAAACAAAGCTCCAACTTCCAGAGGCAATGGTCCAATTATGAAATCCTCTGGCTACGTTCAATTGAAATTCAAGGTATTCAAGAGGCCAATATTTAAGGCATAAATTCACCCAACCACTTAAAACTAAAGTAGTCTTTGGTTCAAGGGGTAAAGGTATAGTACCTTTTACAAATTTATTAGCTCTTAATATTTACATTTAAATATGATGATGATGGTGTAATAATAACTTTACTGAGTAGTTACTATGTGTTAGGCACCAAACTAAGCACTTTACACACACATTTGCACGATCCTGTAAGATGATAATGACCCCTTGCCATCCCATTTCATAGATGAAGGTCAGGTTTATATAAGCTTAAAAACTTATCCCAAATGACACAGCTAGTTAGCAAAACCCAGGCAGCCTGACTCCATAGGCCTTGTTTAAAGAAGTAATATTTATAAACTGTCCAGCACAGCGGTGGTACAAACAAGAGTTCAATAAATGTCTAAAGAGTACTTCATACCCAAAATCGTTTCCTGCCAATCAAACTAGACTTACTCTGGTTCTGCATAACCAACTGTCAAATTATTGTTCCATGAAGAAAACGTGGAATGGGTAGAGATCAGAACAGAGTGAATAACTGGTAAATATACTTCATGACAGGTAGTAACAGGATGTGGCATTTAGGCTATTTCCACATTTGTTGCATAACACTTTTTCACAGTTCTAAAGCATAAGAGCCATTCTAAGCTGGTGAAAGCGTAAGGCATGTCTATGATCCAGGACTCCAATTCACTGTGGATCAGTGGATCTCAACCTGTACGGTATACCAGAACCACCTGGGGGTTTTTTAACAGCACTACAGCTGCCCAGGCTCCATTCCTGCAGATTCTATTTCAACTGGTCGGGAGTAAGCACGCATGCTTTTTTCACAGCCCCCCAGATGCAGCTAGGTTTGCAAACCACTGTCCAAGATGCTCTCACACTTCCGCTCCGTTCAACACACACTCACTGAGATTCTAAGCACTACGAATCGGGCTAAGTTAACAAGTCAGGCTCCACTCCCTAATAATATTGGCAAAGAAACCAACAGCAGAGATTTATTCCAGTCCAAACCAAATAAATTGCCGGGTGAAAAAAATGCCCTGGCATAGTTTGTCATACAAAACAACTTCCTGTATCTTCCCGGTCAGTAGCCTAGAGACTGACTCTGAGCCATGAGAAATCAGAATTCAGAAAATGCCAATCTCAGGCATCTGCCACACTCCTAGCACACCCCCAAAAGCGCCCAGCTACATTTCACATCCACTGTCCTAACAGGGGTCGAAATAGGGAAGAGCAGTGCAATACAGAAAACAGAGCCTGCTGGGCAACAAAAGGCTGGGAAGTTCCAGTCCTAGCCCTGCTACCAATCGGTCTGGTCACTTCTCTCTGGTCCTGGTGTGGCCAACAGTTATGTGAGAGGGTGAGGCATAAAAACACAGATGTCAGGCAAGCTCCAGCCTCCAAAGTACATCGAAATTAAAAAGCATTAAGGTGATATCAAGGAATGTATGCCATCAACCAGAAAAGTAACTGAAGTATTCCTTTTCCCATTCTTAGGAAATCAAAAGTGAAAGCAGAAAATTGAACAATCAGCCTACCAAGTTGACTGGGGCAACAGAATACACTCACGGATTCTGTTCACAACAGCGGGGGTGACAGACCAAAAGGAGAACGGCAGAGCGTCCCTTTCTCCTCTGTCCACCCATGCCACCAGCACATGAGTGCGTCCACACGCAGCGCCCAGTCTCCTGTTACACTGACGCCAGCGTCCACTCACCACAAGCCTACTAAGTGCCACATGTGCTGGGATGCTCCCTCATCTCATCACCATAGACGTCCCTGCTGGAGGTGAGTATGTGACAGACGAAAATCACAGAGGCCTAGAGAGGTTGAGACCCGCATTCCCACTGCGGTCAGGGTGTGTTTGAGAGGGACCCCACGGCTGGGCCCTCCATGCCGCTCTCCTCAGTAATCACCCCCAGACCAGAGCAGCGATGGTGAATTTTCTTCCTCTCACTATTTGCAGCCCCTTGGTTGACCCACCGTTCCCCAGAAAGCTATCGAGTTCTGGCAGCTCTGAGGCCACAAAGCCATAAAGGCACGGGACACACAGCCCATCTGTCTCTAACGGGTCTTTTACTTGTCATGCTGGTCATTTCTAAGAGCAGATGGGTTAAGAAAGACTTGGCAAGTTACCACGAAATGACCCCTCCACTCCTTCCTGGGGGAAGGCTGACTAGTTAGCAGTCAGGCCGCCTTTCTTCCCCAACTCCCTACATTGCTGTCCCTAAGGAGCCACAGACAATCCCACCAAATAGAGGCAGGAGACAGCCGCCTCCTTCCTACAGCTGGAGGGGGGAAGGGTCCTCTCGGGCCTTTCTAACTGAATGAAAACCAAACTGTGAGCTGTACTGACCCGGGCCTCACCCATGTTGCAGGCATGTACAACACAGGTGCCCAGTGCCATCATCAGGCAGAACTACGAATGTGCTTTCCATCATTTTCACACAATGATTCCGGAACCACTATTCACACAGCTCCACTTCTCACACATACGACGTGCTTCACGGATTACACAGCCTGTTCACATGCCCCTCATCTGCTCCTCCCAGTAGCCTTGTGTGATCCCTTGAGTATGCTTCCTCATACTGAGGTTTGAAACCAAAACTTTCTCAAGAACATCCAGCTAGTGTTAGAACCAGGATATGAGGGCTTCTGATTCTAGAACCGGTATTTGTGCCACTATTCCACATGGGCCCCTCCAGGGATTTCTGCCTGATCTTAAAATGCAGACAGCAAATCCGTCTCTCTACAGTCCTGGGGTTCCCTATAGACAAGAAGTCAAACTTCTAACAGAAAGCTTATTCTTATTTGGAAGGCTACCTGGGATATTTCTTTTAAGTTAGTTTGTTCATGTTTTGGAAAGATTGCTCCAATGACAATATGGGGCATGAAGTGTAGAAAGGATTCCATGATGAGGCAGAGAAACAATTTGGTGGCTCTTAAAACAGTTCAAATCAGGCATGAGGCGCAAGCAGAAAGGACAGAGGGAAAATACATTGGAAAGAAATGCAAAATGAAATCCACTCAGACCCAGGATGGAAAAAAGGGGAGTAAGCATGATGGTGGTTTCTAGTTTGAAAAACTGATGAACAAGGATGTCATTAACTACTGCAGAGTGGTATCTGGGGCCTGGGTGCACCAGTTTGTTTAACCATTCACCTGCTGAGCAGTCTCCGGGCTGTTTCCAGTTTCTAGCCTTCATAAATAATGCTGCTATGAAGAGATACATAAAGGCTTTTGTGTCAACATAAGTCCTCATTTCTCTGGGATAACTGCCTATGAATGTGAGTGCTGCCTCCTATGGCAATTGCACATTGAGTTTTTTAAGAAACTGTCAAGCTGTTTTCCAGAATGGCTGTACCGTCTTCCTTTCCCACCAGCCAAGTGTGAGTGATCCCGTTTCCCTGCGTCCTCACCAGCATTGGTCTTGTTACTACTTTTTATTTTAGGCATTCTGATAGGTGTAGAGTGACGTGGCTTTAGTGTGCATTTTTCTGATGGTTCATGATGTTGAACATCTTTTCATGTGCTTATATGTTATCTGAAATGTCTCTTCAGGTCTTTTATTCATTTTAAAGTAGACGATTTGGTTTCACTGCTGAATTTTGATAGTTCTTTATATATTATAGATATGAGGCCTTTATCAGACATGTGGTTTGCAAATAGTTTCTCCCAGTCTCTAGCTCCTCTTTTCATCTTTATTTTGCATTTTACATTTTATCCCACGATCCATTTTGAGTTAATTTTTGTATGACGTAGGAGGTTTAGAGCAGAGTTCAAGTTTTTTTCCTATGAAAAATCAGGTAGCCAGTAACTTTTTTTAAGAGACAAGGTCTCACTCTGTCACCCAGGCTGGAATGCAATGACAAGATCAGAGCTCACTGCAGCCTCGACTCCTAGGCTCAAGTTATCCTCCTGCCTCAGCCTCCCGGAGTAGCTGGGACCACAGGCAGGTGCCACCATGACCAGTTAATTTTTTTAGTTTTTGTAGAGACAGGGTCTTGTACCATGTTACCCAGGCTGCTGTGGAACTCCTAGGCTAAAGTCATCATCCCACTTATATGGGGCCACGCAGTGGCACATGCCTGTAATCACAGCACTTTGGGTAGATGAAGCAGGAGAATCACTTGAACCCAGGAATTCCAGACCAGCCTGAGCAACAGAGGGAGGCCCTGTCTCTGCAAAACATTTTAAACATTAGCTGGGCATGGTGTTGTATACCTGTGGTCCCAGCTACTTGAGAGGCTGACGTGGGAGGATCTCTCGTGCCTATGAGGCTGAGGCTGCAGTGAGCCATGATCGCACCACTACACTGCAGCCTGGGAGAAAGTGAGACCCTGTCTCAAAAAAAAAAAAAAAAAAAAAATGCTAGCGCATCACTTATATTAAAGACAGGTATTGTCTTTTTGAAAATTTAATTATGGTTATATAATGGACATGTAAAATGTCCAGTTTGAAAGTTTGAAACATATATAACTCTAAATATTCTTACCTTAAAATTCTGATTCCTACCTAAGATATCGCATACTGTTTGCATAAGTATCACAATGTCTGGACAACAACTAAAAATGTGTACGGGGGAGAAAAATGAGCATTTATGCCTATTAATTAAGGTATATTTCCCCCTTATTACATAAAAAAGTCATCACGGCAAACCCCTGTGACTGTATCTAAAGCAAGCCTACAGTTTTACTTCTCTGTATTATAAAATGCAAGGCTAACATTCAAATACTAAACGTTTCCTGAAGCCAAGGGTAGTTTACTTAAAATAAATGCCGAAGGTCTATATCAAAAATATGAAAAAGCTACCTACACTTCATAGCCATTCCAATCTAAGTTCAGCTTTTTTTAATTGACACATAATTGTGTACTGTACATATGTATGGAGTACACATAGTGATGTTATAATACATGTAATGGATGTGATCAGCGTAATTAGCATATCCACCATCTCAAACATTTATCATTTCTTTGTGTTGGTAACGTTCAATACCCTTCCTCCAATTATCTGGAACTATATATTCTTTCTTTTTTTTGAGACAAAGTCTTGGCCTGTTGCCCAGGCTGGAGTGCAGTGGTGTGATCTCAGCTCACTGCAACATCTGCTTCCTAGGTTCAAGCTATTCTCCTGCCTCGGCCTCCCTGGTAGCTGGGGTTACAGGCACCCACCACTATGCCCGGCTAATTTCTGTATTTTTAGTAGAGATGGGGTTTCTCTACACGTTGGCCAGGCTGGTCTCAAACTCCTGACCTCAGGTGATCCACGCACCTCAGCCTCTCAAAGTGCTAGGATTACAGGCATGAGCCACCGCCCCCAGCCTGAAACTATATATTCCTATTAACTATAGTCATCCTATGTTATAGAACACTAGAACTTATTCCTATCCAGCTATAATTTTGTATCCTTTAACAAATTTCTCCCTACCTCCCTCTTCCCCCACCCTTCTCACCCTCTAGGATCCTCTGTCTACTTTCAACTTCCATGAGATCCACTCTTTTTTGCCTTCCACATAAGAGAACATGTGCTGTGTAACTTTCTGTCCCTGGTTTATTTCATAATATCTTCCAGTTCCATCTACGTTGCTGAGAATAACAGGACTTCATCCTGTGTTATGGCTGAATAGTACTCCATTGTGTATAAACACCACATTTTCTCTATCCATCATCTGCTGTTGGACACCGAGGCTGATTCCGTATCTTGGCTATGGTGAACAGTGCTGTAGGAAACATAGAGGTGCGGATGCCCCTCCGACACTGATTTCCTTTTCTTTGGGTATCTATTCTGTAGTGGGACTGCTGGATCACACTGTAATTTCATTTGCAGTTTTCTGAGGAACCTCCATACTGTTTGCCATAGTGGGTGCCCTAGCTTACTCTTACTCTTTTTCTTTTCTCTCTTTGAGACAAAGTCTCACTGTTGCCCAGGCTAGAATACAGTGGTGTAATCTCGGCTTGCTCACTGTAGCATCTGCCTCACGGGTTCCAGTGGTTCTCATGCCTCAGCCTCCTGAGTAGCTGGGATTACGGGCGCCCGCCACTGCACCTGGCAAATTTTTGTATTTTTTAGTAGAGACGGGGTTTCACCACGTTGGCCAGGCTGGTCTTGAACTCCTGGCTTCAAGTGACCCACCCACCTCAGCCGCCCAACAGTGCTGGGATTACAGGTGTGATCCACCGCTCCCAGCTAATTTTTGTGTTTTTAATAGAGACGGGGTTTCACCATGTTGGCCAGGCTGGTTTCAAACTCCTGACCTCAGGTGATCTGCCCGCCTCGGCCTCCCAAAGTGCTGGGATGTCAGCGTGTGCCCCGCGCCCAGCCAGCTGCTCTAGTGTACACCCCCCTAGAGTGTGTAAGAGCTCCCTTGTCTCCATATCCTCACCAGCACTTGTTATTTTTTGTCTTTTTGATAATACTCATCCTAACAGGTGAGATGATACCTCACTGCGGTTTTGATTTGCATTTCTCTGATTATAAGTGATACTGAGCATTTTTTTCACATTTTTTTTGGCCATTTGTATGTCTTCTTTAAAGAAATGTCTGTTCTGTTGGGTATGGTGACACAAACCTGTAAGCCCAGCACTCAGAACGCTAAGGTAGGGGGACAGCTTGAGCCTAGACCAGCCTAGGCAGCATAGCGAAACCCTAGCTCAAAAAAAAAAAAAAAAAAAAAAAAAAAGAAGAAGAAGAAAAAAGAAATATCTGTGTCTGTTCAGCTTTTTGACCTCCAAAAATTAAGAGCCCATTTTGGAATCTGATGACCTGCCTGATTCAGAGACAACCTGTGTTTGGTTCTACTCTGCTACTTCCTATGTGACTTTGGGAAGTTCCCTTAGCCACTTTGAGCTCAACTTTCTCAACATTAATCAGGAATAAGTACCACCTGCCTCTGCTGGTTAAAGCTGAGGACTGAAAGGAGAACCTCCACAATGCCATTTGACAATGCCGCCTGGTGAAAGCCCCTCAATGCGGGGCTGGTAGGATCATTTGAAGCTAAATACAACTTTCCTTTCCACTGTCCCAGGCTCACTCTGCATACGATTAGCAAGGAATAGTGAATAAAGGAAACCAAAATACTGCTCAATTTTTAATAAGAAATTTTTAAGCCAGGCGCGGTGGCTCAAGCCTGTAATGGGCGAATCACGAGGTCAGGAGATCGAGACCATCCTGACTAACACAGTGAAACCCTGTCTCTAACAAAAATAGAAAAAACTAGCAGGGCGAGGTGGTGAGCGCCTGCAGTCCGAGCTACTCGGGAGGCTGAGGCAGAAGAATGGCGTAAACCCGGGAGGCGGAGCTTGCAGTGAGCTGAGATCCGGCCACTGCACTCCAGCCTGGGCGACAGAGCGAGACTCCATCTCAAAAAAAAAAAAAAAAAAAAAGAAATTTTTAAAAAGTGGGGGTGGTGGAAAAATAGGAAGGAGAGGAGGAGAAGGAAAAGCAGCCGGTCACAAGTTCTAGTCCAGGGCTCATCCCCGGCCTCCTCACTCAGGCAATCATCAGTCCCCACCTCCTGGGGGGGGAGGTACTTTCTCGGCTGGCTTCACCCACATGGAAGGCACTGCCACAGATGTTCAGAAACCAGGAGCACCTTGAAATGGGCAATGTGCTTTGGGTAGGAGACCTACAATTTCCCCCAAGGAAATTACGGCACAAAAGTGACCCACATAGGAGGCACCAACGGCTGTAAATACTTGGTGGCAAAAACTGATGTCATACCTTCTGTACAGGAGACACACACCCAAATAAAACTTGCCAAAATAGCAGAGAAAAAAATACAGCAGACATCCAGTGCCATTCTGTTACAGAAATATTTATATCCCAAAGCCAGGGACCTCTCTGGAACACTGTGTTTATTTCCACGTTTCATGGAAGATGTTTGAGTGCACTCACGTGTGTCTCAACAAACTTCCAGTCCCTGCTCTAAACCCTGTGGCTTCTCAGCAAAACCCAAAAACAAGTATCCGTTTTCCTTCCAAATGAGAAATTTCCTAACCTAGCGAAACCAGCATCAAATCCACTTATTATGAGATAGCCGATTACAGGCGAAGCCCTCTAGTCCCAGGATGACTCCCCTCCTGCAGGAGTGGGAAGGATGGCCATAGCACTGGCCTTCCAGACCACATCTCCAGCCAGTTTGAAACCATGGCTGCCCAGGTGAACCATGATAAAAATCAAAACCAAGTATCTCTGAAAAGTGTACATGTCAAGAACCAGACCTCGGACCAGATTCAGCAGAAATGGATGTTGCAAGGTTTGTTCAGAGATCTCCTCTCCATGCCCCCTCTCCTCAGGACCTCCCTCCTTGCACTAGGGGCAAAGCGCCAATGGACAGCTCCCTTACCACTAGCCCAGTGCATTTTCAGGAACAGTTCCCAGACTGTACCAGACCCTGAAATGTATTCACTGAATGCACTATTTCTTCAAATGATCATAAATCACCTGACTGTAACAACAATTGTTTTAAAAGTGTTCTCTCTCTCTTTGGGGGAATCGTGCCATGAGTTTGAGCAAGCAGCTTTGCTTCTCTCTACTGCAATTCTATCATTTACAAAATGTTAACAATTACTGCGTTCACCCATAGCATTGTTGTAAAAAGCCTTAAGATCCACTTCATGTAGTCTGCCTGGAGCACAGACCCTGTCACATGGTAAATCCCCACTGAAGGTGAGTTATCTGTAGCTATTAGTACCTAGCACTCCAGCAAACAAAAGGAGTCGATCAGGTCTCATCGTATCACCATGAAAGGATGTCCATGTAGACTGCGCAGTGGGAGTAGGGGGACTCAGTGTTTATCAGGTACTATTTTGTGTTTTACAAAGTGTACATATATATTTGTAGGTACACTGGAAAAGATCTGGAAGGAAATACACCCAGTGTTAATAATGACTACCCCAAAGACACATTCATCCAAACACACAACAGAAAAACACTCCCTATCTTTCTGTCTTCCATATCATTTGAACTATTTTCAATAAGCATCTATGGCTTTTGTAAAGTTTTTGAAAGGAATTTATTGCATTTTTTTCTGGAGAAACAAGCAGGAGCATGAAAAAGGTGGAAACAGAAGGTGAAATGGAATGGGACTCAATGGAATTGAGTCCAAGCCAGGCTCAGCAGGCACATGAACCATGCAACTATCACTACAACTCAACACCAGCTCTCTCTGCTCTTGGTCCAGTGGCCCAAGACTTAGAGATAAAATGTTTATTGTGATCACATCAATCACACCAAGGAGCTTGGAACCACCCTTCCAAACTCCTCTGGTTCTGTGTACCTGCCCGGGGCTGTTAGCTTTCCTCCTGTGTCTTTAGCTGGCCTGTAATCCCCTAGTGGTGGAAATGCACCCTGACACTTAGCCATCATCCCCACAACACTCAGCCCCGCATAGAGACCAGGGCAGTGATGTCCACTCGGACTGTGATTCTACTTATAAAGTGAAGGACCAGAGGCCGGATGCGACCTATCTTTGGTAACTCACCAGCTGTTGCTTGAACCAGAACAAAGCCAGGTCTCCTGATGCCCAGAAAAGAGCTAGTGCCTGTCCCACTAGAAACGCGGCGAAAATGTTTTGCTTGCTGTGAAAAGATGCACTACTGGAGAAGATGGGTGCAACTTCTCATGGAGCCACTCAGCCCAGATGACCAGGAAACAGGGCTGCCAGATGAGACACTCGGCCCAGATCACCAGGAAACAGGGCTGCCGGATGAGACACTCGGACCAGGTCACCAGGAAACAGGCTGCCGGATGAGACACTCGGCCCAGGTCACCAGGAAACAGGATTACAGGTGTGAGCCACCACACCCGGCCTGGTTTCTCTTCTTCTAAGGGCACTAATCCTGTCAGACCAGGGCCCACGCTCATGACCTCATCTAACCCTAATCACCTCCCAAAGGTCCTACGCCCTAATACCATCACACTGGCAGTTAGGGCTCCAGTACAAGAATCTGGGGGAGACATAAACAATCAGTTTATAACAATGTCTTTTCAATCCTGTTGAAAAAAACAACCAAATGAGTAGGCGACAAAGTACCTTATATGTAAACAAGTCAGGACTTTTCATATTTCTGCTAACACATTAAGGTCAATTTAAAATGTCTGATAACAAGAGTCAGAAGCAGAGATAAATGAAAGTTAGTTACTCTGCATTTTAGGCCCACATTGAGCTGTCTTCCAATGACATTGTGACACAAAGAACACTGCTTTCTATTCCTGGTTTTGCCACCAAAAAAGCTGGAACATTTCCCTGTATTTCCGTTTATCTCTAAAATCACTGGGCTGACCCAGCAGACCTCCAAAGTCCCTTTCATTCACAAATTCCACAAATAACTTCCTACCAACAGATGCTACACAAATAAACTACACTGACGAAGGGGAAAACTAACACTAGCAAACAATGAGATGCACACAAGACAAGACGTAGAGAGAAGTGGATCAACCACAAACTGGTGGACGATGAGCCGGCTGTGCATAAAAACACATTCCCTAACGATGGACAGAGAGGCAATGGCGCCGAGGTAGTATTGTTGACGATTTCCTATTTTCAACTTTCAAGATAAACGGCCCAATTGTTTATATTCATTCTGATTAAATGTGAACGTGAAAATTTCCTCCAGGGGACACAGACACGTAAAGAATTCCCAATGTATCCAATTTGTCATTTGATATCTTTACTGACAAGAAAAATGTGGGACTGAATATACAAACAGACCATGCCTGATCATATGTAGAAAGACAGAACTCAGACCACAACCTGTAGCTGACCACCCAGGAAACCAATCCCCTATCTACAGTCAACAGCCAGGAGGCCAGCCAGGCTAGCACATCAGACAGGAAGCCAGACTGCTCTCTCTCCACAACCCAGAAACTAAACCACAACTCTGTCCCACGTGGCCAGGGCTTGACTCAAAACTGACAGCCACCCTAATTTTGGCCCCTGTTTCCAGTTAGGATACTTCAAAGAAAGCCAAATGTGCCCCTACCCAATCACATAGGACACCCCACTTCTGTACAGCCGCCTCCAGCCCCCACAACAGCCTCCACTGGGGGCCGTTCTTTCCATCCTGAAGCTTCCTCACTCCTCATCCGCCACTCACTTGCGTGTCAGTCTCTGCCACACGCAAGTGACGGTGCCGACTCTCTTGCCACAGCAGCTCTGAGAAAGTCGCCTCTGCCTGTCTCATGTGGGCGGCCTTCCTTTATTTCCCCCAAAGAATAAGTCTTAAATGAGGGGCTTCTTTCTATATGGCCAAGCTATACAATTCAGAAGCCCAGCATGGCCGATTCCAAGCCTGGAAAGACCATATACCCCTCAGGTCCTCTTTCCACAAAACACAGATTCCTTCAGTTCTTCAGTCACTCCCACCAACCAGGGAAGGAACCACGTGTTATGGAAAGATCAAGGGCCTTGAAGTCAAACTTCTGAGTTCATCAAGTACTTCATCTTTCCACTTAAGAAATTACATGGCCTTGGCCAGGCGTGGTGGCTCACACCTGTAATCGCAACACTTGAGGAGGCTGAGTTGGATGGATCACCCAAGGATGGGATGGGAGTTCAAGGCCAGCCTAACCAACATGGAAAAACTCCATCCCTACTAAAAATACAAAATCAGGGAGGGCGTGGTGGCTCAAGCCTGTAATCCCAGTACTGTGGGAGGCCGAAATGGGTGGATCACGAGGTCAGGAGATAGAGACCATCCTGGCTAACACGGTGAAAACCCGTCTCTACTAAAAAATACAAAAAACTAGCCGGGCGAGGTGGCGGGTGCCCGTAGTCCCAGCTACTCGGGAGGCTGAAGCAGGAGAATGGCGTGAACCTGGGAGGCAGAGCTTGCAGTGAGCTGAGATCCAGCCACTGCACTCCAGCCTGGGCCACAGAGCGAGACTCCGTCTCAAAAAAAAAAAAAAAAAAATACAAAATCAGCCTGGTGTGGTGGCACATGCCTGTCATCCCAGCTACTCAGGAGGCTGAGGCAGGAGAATCACTTGAACCCGGGAAGCAGAGGTTGTGGTGAGCCGAGATCGCGCCATTGCACTCCAGCCTGGGCAAGAACAGCAAAACTCTGTCTCAAAACAAAACAAAACAAATGACGTGATCTTGAACAATTTTCTTAACTTCTCTAAGCCTCTATCTTCATCTTCAATAAAATGATTTTCCCTCCAAGATTGCATTAAATGGAATCCCACATGTAAACCAGCTGACAAATATCAGGGACCCAACAGCTGTGCGCTCCTACTGCCGCCCCACTTTACCCCAAGGGAGGAGCGCAAGATGTCCAGAAAAAGCCTGTTGATCCCTGCACCTCAGCATCCTGTGTTCACACAAGGTGCAGTGGCATCCAGACTTACCGGGGTCACCCAAATACAAGACATGTTTACATGTTTTGATTTTTCAACTTAGGTACATATGGCTTCTAACGTTCACCATATATGATCCATAATTTAGAAGAGATTTTCCTACACTACCCCGTGGTTCTATTTTAGCAGACTTAGATGTGCCATAATAGCTCACTCTCTTAAGCTCTCCTCAGTATCAAAAACAAAACTTTCATCTGTAACACAGTTATCAGTAGTGAAAGTGGAAAAGGCACCTATGAGTCAAAATGACCCTCTGCCCCGCCCTGCCCCACCCTACAAAAAGCTGTTCAGGAGTATTTGGGCTGCTTATGAGAATGCTGTCTGTATTCCCAGGGACAGACAAACGCCTACCCTGGTTAGAAGCTGCGCTGCTCAGCCTCCAGGGTAGAAAGCTCCCCACACCCTCTACCCAAGGAGAAGAGAAGCAAATGGGGTGGCCAGGCTCCAGGATGTGGAGTATTTAGTGTGGTTTCTGCAGTCCAGGTCACCGCCATGGGTGAAGCTCTTCCTTCCTTCTTTTCCACCCAAGTGGCCAAGGTCCTACGGCTGCTGTGGGGCCTCTTCCCTATGAGTCAGCTTAGCCATTCCCCTTCCCCATTCTTCTTCTTCTTCTTTTTTTTTTTTTTTTTTTTTTTGAGACAGAGTCTCACTCTGTCACCCAAGCTGGAGTGCAGTGGTGTAATCTTAGCTCACTGCCACCTCTACCAACTGGGTTCAAGCAATTCTCCTGCCTCAGCCTCCCAACTACCTGGGATTACAGGCACCTGCCACCACGCCCAGCTAATTTTTATATTTTTAGTAGAGATGGAGTTTCAACTGGTTGGTCAGGCTGCTCTCGAGCTCCCGACCTCAGGTGATCCACCTGCCTCGGCCTCTCAAAGTGCGGGGATTACAGGCATGAGCCACCGCATCTGGCCGAGTCAGCTCAGCCATCCTGACTTTTTGTTCTGGCAAAATTACTCTCTTCTACATCTACCTTCCAAGTAGCTAAATCAGAGATCTGGCCCTTGGGGCAGGCTTGAAGAATCCCTGTTTTTGGTCCTCAAGAGGTCCTACCAGGGTCTGCGACAATTCCAAGACTTGTGTTCTTAAAGAGGAAAGAAACCTCACATACACGGCTCTCGCAGAGCTCAGACGAGCCCGTATCGGAGGCAAGGCTTGGGAGGCAGCCCTAAGGTTTGGGTGTGCCATCTATGATAACAGCTAAGAGATTTGAAGCCAGCTGTCTGGGTTCAAACCTCAATTCCAACAACACTGGCTGTGTGATGTTAGACGACGTCCCCAGCCTCTCTGTGGTTCAGTTTCCTCACTGTAAAAGGGCCACAATAATAGAGCTGCTCTAAAAATTAAGTGAATTGGTGCATATAAGGTATTCAGAACAATGCTTGACACATGGGGGAGTTCAATAGACACGTATTGAACAGAGTGACTTAGCAATTAGTAAAGATACTCATGCAGGCCAGGTGCGGTGGCTCACACCTGTAATTCCAAAACTTTGGGAGGCTGAGACGAGAGGGTCACTTGAGCCCAGGAGTTTGAGACTAGCATGGGCAACACAGCAATATTCCATCTCTAAAACTGTGTGTAACATACATGTATATATATACTCATATATTTCCAGTGTATTTATAGTATACAAAATAGCTGGAATACAGACTTAACTATTCACAATGGTTACTTCTAGAGAGGGGGAATGCAAATTTCAGCTTTTTAGCCCACACATATATTCTTGTATCATCTGAAATATTTAAGCAAATTGTATGTATAAATTTGCCCCGAAACACAGCAGAAAAATGTAGTTTTGACTCAAAAATCTTCAAATCATGATGGAATTGTCCTGTGAAAGTAAAGTTACAGAGATGAAAATTCTCCCTCCAGCCTAAATGCTCTTTCATATGACCTGTATTACACACACCAATGCAGACGCCCCAATCCTTTCCCCACTGTCATAAGAATTTCTCAGTGAACTGCATTCCCCTTTACAAACTAGATGATAGTTAGAGTTACCAGGCAAGAACGTGGATCCAGTTCTGCTTTTTCAAAGGCCAGTATTTCTCACATAATAGTAATGCATTCTTCAACCGGTCAACTGCCCCCAACACCTGAGCTCTCTGTTGTACACAACTCAACGAGGCCTGGGAGAAAACAGTGCAAATTTCACTTAGTAACAACACATCCCGCCTGATTCCTTTGCTAGGTTAGTTCTCAAGTCGTCTTTTTCTAAGCTTTCATTCGGCTCTGCCACACGTACCTAGGCTGGGTAAAACACTTGACCAGGTTTTCTTTTTTTTTTTCCAGACGGAGTTTCACTCTGTCGCCCAGGTTGGAGTGCAGTGACGCCATCTCGGCTCACTGCAATCTCTGCCTCCCGGGTTCAAATGATTCTCCTGCTTCAACCTCCCAAGTAGCTGGGACTACAGGCATGCCACCACATCCAGCTAATTTTTGTATTCTTAGGTAAGATGGGGTTTCACCATATTGGCCAGGCTGGTCTCAAACTCCTGACTTCATGATCCGCCCGCCTCGGCCTCCCAAAGTGTTGGGATTACAGGCGTGAGTCACCGCACCTGGCCTACTTTACCAGTTTTGTTCCTGAATTAAACCTGTTATTACTATCAATAATGTCAATCAGTGCCATTTCATTCACCATATGACACACACACACAAAGCACTTTCATACTCGCTCCACCTATCTGCTTTTCTGCAATGGCCACAGTGTTCCCCATCTTACATGAGAGGCACAGAGAAAGACAATGACTTCTCCAAGGTTTTGTAATTCACAATCAGTGGCAGAACCAACATGCCCAACCAGGTCTGGCCAAGGCCTGTGTTTCAGCCACACCACCTGGTTGCTGCCTCTAAGGCTCAATGGGCAAGTAACAGATCACTCCGATAGCAGAGGCTTCAGAAATG
This sequence comes from Macaca nemestrina, assembly GCF_043159975.1. Lineage (NCBI taxonomy): Eukaryota > Metazoa > Chordata > Mammalia > Primates > Cercopithecidae > Macaca > Macaca nemestrina. The sequence continues at coordinate 118,278 of NC_092137.1, read as the reverse complement.
CCTTCCACCGTGGTACAATGGACGGTTCGCTCTCAGGAGGGGAGGCGGGGTGGGAATCAGCACACAGTTCTGCTAGGTCTCTCATGCAGGGCACAGACTATGTATTTTGTGCCTTGCTTTGCAGGTGAAATGTCTCCTGCCCCCTGTACAACAGCTTTCTTTGTCCTCTCCACATAAAAGTACAACTGAGTTCCTCAGGGGCAGGCAGTGATCACTGCCCTGTGCCACACCTGACTGGTGTCCCAACAGGTGGACACACAGGCTCTTCTCTTATGACCCAGGCTGCCCCCATCTGCTAAGCATCGAAAACTACACACAGGATTTGCAGAACATGAATGACATGGAGGTGATTGCTTCATCTCTGTTGAAAACTTACTGCAGTGTTGTAAAAAAGAGAATTCAGGAAAAGCTGAACATTTGAGACTGGCTGGCTGTAATCTTCAGCTGCTGAGAAAGCCTCAGCTGCTCGGTTCCACCGTGGAAATCCAACTCCTCCCTCAAAGTCCAACTCAAGTACACCTCCTCCGTGGTGCCTGCCCCTTCCTCCCTTTCACAAGCACGTGCTCCCTCTGCAGTCCCAGAGCATTCTATCGCCACCTCTGGAGCCACACTGTCCCAGCCTACAGCCAGCTCAGTGCAGAGCTGCCTCTCCCTGTGTGTACCTGCAGGCCCCACCTGGACTGAAAGGCTGCCTCCTTCTCCTCCACACAGAGGCGGCACTCAGGAACTACTGAAGGAGGGAGGGAGTGGATGAGCAAGATCAGCCAAGGGCCACAGGGAGTGGCCTGCAGCTCCTAGCAGGAACAGCCCCTGCCCTGCCAATCTGGAGGTGCTGACTCTGTTCTCAGCAGGGCTGCTAAAAGCTCCCTTATAACAGCTCTAGACTACAACGATCAACTTGGTGTCAGGCCCTAGAGACACCAAAAATCCTAACAAATAAAGAGGCCGCGTATGCAGCATGCTGGTTAAAAGCACAGGCTTTGGAGTCAGAGCTTGAATTCCACTTGTTATGTGACCTTGAGCAAGTTACTCAATGCATCAGTCTCATTTTGTCACCGGCAAAATGAGGACATTATCTGCCACACAGTTTACTGAAAAAGTAAGAGAGGTGACAGATGCAAAGTGCTTGGCACTTACTCTTACTGGTTTATTACAAAGAACAGAACACAGGAACAGCCAAATACAAGAGATGCAAGGGGCACACCATGGGGCAGAGAGGTCGGGGCTCCCATGCCGTCCCTGGAAGTGCCACCTCCCCAGCACCAACTGAGTTCACCAAACCAGAAGCTCTCCAAACCCAATATTTAGAGGGTTTTATGGAATTTTCATAACATAGACATGATGAAGTCATTGGCCACCCGTGACTAGCTCAATCTCCAGCCTGTCTCGTCTCCCCTCCTAGAGGTAGGGGTGGGGCTGGTATGTCCAACTCTTTACTCATGACTCATCTTTCTGGCAACCACCCCTAATCCTGAACCTGTCCAGGGGCCCGAAGCCACCTGTCATCTCATTACATAGAAAAGACACTCCTATCACCCCAGAGATTCTACAAGTCTGAGAAGCTCTTGTGTCAGGTATTGAAACCTAAGACCAAATCTTATAACCAATGATGTTCCTATCACTCAGGAAATTACAAGGGTTTTAGAAACTCTGGGCCAAAAACCAAGAAGAATACTAAATATATACACTATTGTAGTATGTATCCCACTATCACGATACTTTTTGTTTGAGACAGAGTCTACCTCTGTTGCCCAGGTTGGAGTGCAGTGGTGCGATCTCAGCTTATGGTGCGATCTCAGCTCACTGCAACCTTCACCTCCCAGGTTCAAGCAATTCTTGTGCCTCACCCTCCTGAGTAGCTGGGACTACAGGAGTGCGACACTACAACTGACTAATTTTCATATTTTTTAGTAGAGAGGGGGTTTCACTGTGTTGGCCAGGCTGGCCTTCAACTCCTGGACTCAAGTGATCTGCCCGCCTCGGCCTCCCAAAAATCTGGGATCAGTCACGAGCCACCATGCCTGGCCTCATTATCACAATAATTATACTGAGAGGATGGGGGAGAAAAACGTGGGCAACAGGAGGAGGGGGGAGGGTAAGCAACCTGAATCCTTGTCTTCCACAGTAGGACATCTCCCTGTCTTTCACACAATCTAGAAGAACCAGCTAAAACATAAACACAGTAACCTCCAAGGAGCAGGGATCAGGGTGGAGAAGGGTAAGGTAGGGGATTGCTGGGTTTTGTTCTAAGCCTTGTTAATTTCTGACTCTTAGAGCTGTATGCCTGTACAACTTTGCTAAAAATGAGTATTTACCTGTAATCCCAGCACTTTGGGAAGCCAAGGTGGATGGATCACGAGGTCAGGAGATCGAGACCACCCTGGCTAACATGGTGAAACCCCATCTCTACTAAAAGTATAAAATATTAGCCAGGCATGGTGGCGGGCACCTGTAGTCCCAGCTACTCAGGAGGCTTAGGCAGGAGAATGCTGTGAACCCAGGAGGTGGAGATTGTAGTGACCTGAGATCATGCCACTGCACTCCAGCCTGGGCAACAGAGCAAGACTCCATCTCAAAAAAAAAAAAAAAGAGTATTTAATTTTTAAACAAAATCTGATACTTGACCAACAACAATAGTATATTAAGTGATATGGTTTTTTGTTTTTGTTTGAGAGAGGGTCTTGCTCTGTTGCCCAGGCTGGAAGGCTGTGGTGCAATTCTAGCTTACTACAGCCTCAAATTATTGGGATCAGGTGATTAACCTCCCGAGCAGCTAGAACCACAGGTGTGCACCACCACGTCCAGCATTTTTTTTTTTTTTTTTTTTGGTAGAGGTGGAGGTCTCGTTATGTTGCTGGTCTTAAACTGCTGATCTCAGTGGATCCTACTGCCTCAGCCTCCCTAAGTGCTGGGATTACAGGTGTGAGCCACCACACCAGGCCCAAGTGGTGTATTCTAAAATTTTTTGGAATCCAACCACTTTGAAAATGTATGGAGAGCTATAAATCGTCTCCCTTAAACACACATGGATGCATATACAAAAAATTGTTGCACAGGATTTTGGGGACTTCATAAATTTTTGAAAGCCAGGTTAAAAACCTTAGGATTATAGATTCTGGTTTCTTTTTTCTTTTTCTTTTTTTTTCTCTTTTTTTTTTTTTTTTTTTTTTTTTTGAGACTGAGTCTCACTTTGTCGTCCAGGCTGGAGAGCAGTTGCATGATCTTGGCTCACTGCAAGCTCCGCCTCCAGGTTCACGCCATTCTCCTGACTCAGCCTCCCGAGTAGCTGGGATTACAGGTGCCCGCGACCATGCCTGGCTAATTTTTTGTGTTTTTAGTAGATGCAGGGTTTCACCATAGCCAGGATCGTCTGAATCTCCTGACCTCATGATCTGCCCTCCTCGGCCTCCCAAAGTCTCGGATTACAGGCGTGAGCCACCGCGCCCGGCCCTAGATTCTGGTTTATTAAAGGAAATGTATTTCAAGTCAGAGCTTGTCATTTATTGCACAGGAAAATAAAAACTTCATTTAAAAAATCAAAAACACCCACATGATAAAATGAGGTCCTGCTTGGTTTTAAACTACTTGGTGACCACCATCAGTTGTTTATTGACCACGGGATGCACCTAATTTCTAACTACGAATAAAGGTACAAACATTGTTTATTGGGCTTTTGGCTTCGGCCTTGAAATAATCAGATTCTCTCAAACTCAGGAATGTGAATCGCTGTTGGGTTGATGCAGCTGTTTCCATTCTAGAAATGGACCTGGAATCATGTACTTTTCACCCATGAAGAGTCCTTTGTGAAAAACTTGAAAAGTCAAAGTCCCAAATTCCCCATATGGGTGTTTCTTCCAGTAGAGGAATTACTCTTATGACTTCTTAGCAAAACTTACATAATCAGGGCAGGCCATCAAAATACTCCAAAACACAAAGTTTAGCTCCGTTTCTGATGGACCTGTCGCCACTGCTATCAGTCTCACCAACAGCCTCACATCAAGTCAGAGGAACGGTTTTCTCATTTAAGAAGGATCTTCATGGCTGGGTGCAGTGGCTCACGCCTGTAATCCCAGCACTTTGGGAGGCCAAGGCGGGCGGATCACAAGGTAAGGAATTTGTGACCAGCCTGGCCAACATAGTGAAACTCCATCTCTATTAAAACTACAAAAATTAGCCAGGCTTGGTGGCACGTGCCTGTAGTCCCAGCTACTCAGGAGGCTGAGGCAGGAGAATTGCTTGAACCCGGGAGTTGGAAGTTGTGGTGAGCCAAGATTACACCACTGCACTCCAGCCTGGGCAAGAGAATGAGACTCCGTCTGAAAAAAAAAAGAAAAAGAAAAAGAGGGATCTTCATGTTCCTGCCAATTTGAAAAAAAAAAAAAAAAATTGTATCTGTTAAACAGAGGCAATGAAAAGCACCTCTCAGGCTGCTGTGGTAAGTGGATCGGTAACTGTGGTGGGAGATTCCAATACCCGAGACCTGTGACTATGTCACGCAGCAAAAAGGCTTTGCCACAGGCCTTAGTAGGAGCATCCTGGGCTATCCAGGGAGGTCCAATCTAATCCCATGAGCCTCTAAGAGCATAGAACTGGCCAGGCGGTGGCTCACGCCTGTAATCTCCACACTTTGGGAGGCTAAGGCAGGCAGATCACGAGATCAAGAGATGGAGACAATCCTGGTTAAAATGGTGAAACCCCATCTCTACTAAAAACACAAAAATTAGTCAGGCATCGTGGTGGGCACCTGTAGTCCCAGCTACTCAGGAGGCTGAGGCAGGAGAATCACTTGAACCTGGGAGGTAGAGGTTGCAGTGAGCTGAGATCATGCCACTGCACTGCAGCCTGGGCGACAGTGTGAGATTCCATCTCAAAAAATATTTTAAAATAGGGCATAGAACTTTCTCCGAGTGGAAGAAGAGAAATGCACACAGGGGAACTGGAGAGCCTGACCAGGTCCCTGGCCTAGCTAGTCCTGAGCTGATGGGACCACGTGCAAAGACCAGATAAAGGCCTCAGGAACTGAGGGCAGCCCCCAACAGATGGTCAGCAAGGGAACAGACACCTCAGCCCTGCAACCACAAGGAACTATATTTGGCTAAAAGCGCTTGGAAACAATTCTCCAGTGAGGAATGCAGCCCAGCCCACATGGTGATTTTTGCCCAGTGACACCCACGTCAGACTTCTGCCCCTCAGAACTGTGAGATGATACAATTTCAATTGTTTTAAGCCACGAAATTTGCGGAAATGTGGTAAAGCAGCAACAGAAATGAATATGGTGATTTACGTGGAAACCCCTAGAAGAGTGTCTGGCACGGTGTTGACACCTGACAAGCATTTCCTGATTTCCTTACATCACAAGGCAGGGCTGGCCACACTCCGTCCAAAACAATAGATGATAGACTTGTTCTGACAAAACAGATTCAGTGAATTATAAATGGCCCAGAACACCTACAAATTTCAGGTTTCAGGTAAGTGATTGCCTTTCCTTTCACTTAGAAACCTCCCAATGCTCATCTTACTGATAAACTCTAAGTACCACGCAGGAGACTGAACACCAGACAAACCCAGCCCCAGATGCCCCGAGGGAGCCCATCCCAGCACTCACTCCGCTGCACTGAAATGATGTCCAGGTCAGTGTATCCCACTAGATCAAGAACTCCAGCTCTCCATGTGTGTCACCAGTGCTGCCTCCGCATCTCTGCTTCTAGGATGGTGCTTCTGCACTTCACAAGAAATCTGTATCAATGTTTGTCAACACTATATATGACAGTGTCACTTAATATCTGCACAGAAAACATCAATTCTTTGAGGACCAGGGCCGGGTTTATTAGCCTCTGTACTCCCACTGCCACTGTCTGGGACATCAGAGGCACTCGGTAGAAGTTGGTGAAGAGAAAGAAAAGGCAGAGGAGAGACAGGAAAGCAGGACCAACACTGCAGACACAGATTCTGAGGTGGCTGGAGGAGAGGCAGGGCAGAGAAACTTCTTGGATGCTGGAACGGGGTTCACTGTGATACCTGCTGCCGGATTTCAAATGTCAAAGGTGATGCTTTTCTGACCTTCACCTCTGACTGCCCTTTAGCTTTCCCAACCTCAAGACAGGGCACTTAGAAACTGCAATGTCAAGAAATTATGCTTCATTAAAGCATGGGAATGTTATTTACATGGACATTCATTACTGCATTTTTTACATGGGAATGTAAATAATTGAAGAGATTGTTAAAGACTAAATCATGCACATTCAATAACTTCGTAAAACATTAATAACTGAAACACAAATTTTGATGTTCCCCAAAAATGTTAAAATATAAAACAATACTGGCCAATTAAAGATAGAAAACAATCCTAATGAAGTTCCCCAACAGATACATTAAAATTTCTCTGTACATTAAACATTTGGGATTTGAAAGGAAAACTCAGATTCATTCCATTCTTAATATGGCATTTAAAAAAAAACTGAGGTATTACAATATTTCATTTAAAATTTACAAAATTCCATTACATTCATGATTTCATTTGATCCCCAAAACAATCTCCTGAGTTAGGCAGAACAGGTATTACTAACAACTAACTCCATTTTACAGGTAAGGGAACTGAAGTTCAGAAAGTACTTGGACTTAACAAAAGCTTTAATAGGGCCACATATCGAAACCAAATCCTCTGCTCAAAAGAACTAGAAGAAGTTATCTTTTACATATTATTCATACTTGTATCCTGTCAATATCCAAAATGTTTTGAGGTAGCCTGCAATAATAGACACCTATCCAATAAAAACATTAAAATGAAAAACGGTGGGGGGGGAACAGCAGGTGACATGGGACACAAAGGTAGATAGCAAAGACTGAGACTTATAATCTAAGAAAACTTCATCTCTGACCTTCCAGTTCCAGGGAGATAATACTAAAGGAAACAAGATGGTTTATAGACTCATCAACTGACAAAAGAGAGGTTGCATCAGTTCTTAACTATGAAACACTCCTGGCAGCCACAGCAAATCTCTAGGACAACATACCAATGGCATCAAAACAAGAGTATACTTCAGTGATAGAGTGAATTCAGTTCCCTGTTTGGGACCCAGGCCAGGGCTAGAGAAAAGAACTCTGAAAAGTAGAGCTCAAAAATGTATCCTCTGTCGGCCAGGTGCAGTGGCTCACACCTGTAATCCCCAGCACTCTGGAAGGCTGAGGCGGGCACATCATGAAGTCAGGAAATGGAGACCATCCTGCCTAGCACAGTGAAATCCTGTTTCTACTAAAAATACAAAAAATTAGCTGGCCGTGCTGGCAGGCGTCTATAGTCCCAGCTGCTTGGGAGGCTGAGGTAGGAGAATGGAGTGAACCCAGGGGACAGAGCTTGCAGTGAGCCGAGATCCTGTCACTGCACTCCAGCCTGGGCAACAGAGCAAAACTCCATCTCCTACATATATATATATATATATATATATATATATATATATATATATACATATTATATATATATATATACATATTATATATATATATATACATATTATATATATATATATACATTATATATATATATACATATATATATAAAATACCCTCTGTCTTTTCCATACCCATGTGTTCCCTTCTGTGAGAGACTTCCTTACACCTTTGCGGGGAAAAGAATTTTTCTCTGCTATATTTGCTAGGAAGAATTAAAGGTGTAGGACAAAAATTCTTGGAAATTATGTAGTTTACAATCCTCAAAAGTGAGAAAAATGAAGCCCAGAAGAGAAGGCCTTCCAGGAAAATTCCAGAGCCGGAGGTAGACCCAGTACATTGTTTTTGTTTTTGTTTTGAGAGGAAGTCTCACTCTATGGCCCAGGCTGGAGTGCAGTGGAGCCATTTCACTCACTGCAACCTCCGCCTCCTGGGTTCAAGCTATTCTCCTGCCTCAGCCTCCTGAGTAGCTGCGATTACAGACGCCCACCACCACGCCCAACTAATTTTTGTATTTTTAGTAGAGACAGGGTTTCACCATGTTGGCCAGGTTGGTCTTGAACTTCTGACCTCAAGTGATCTGCCTGCCTAGAACTCCCAAAGTCCTCCGATTACAGGCGTGAACCACCGCGCCTGGCCGACCTGGTAAGTTTTAATCAAGTACTCTGAACTATGCAACGAACACTAGGAAGTAATAGAAAAAAAATGAATCTAAAAACCCTCTGGAGAGTCAAAGAAATGCAGATTTAAAATAGCATGAATACTTGGATTCATGGTATTGAAAAAGGACCTCGCATTTACCCGCATGTACAAACTGCCTGTCCACCTCTATCAGAGCATTTTTCAAGCTGTGCTACAGTTAACTATGTACTGCCCAAAGCCAATCTGTCCCTGCAGATCATAAGCTCTTAAAGACCAGGACTTCAGGAGAACAAGCAAAACTTCAGAGAGAAGGGAGCCACCGAAACAGAGTTCATAGCAATGGGTTGGCAGGAGCTGATGACTGGAGGTGCGTGGTAGCGTTGGGGTCTGGGACAGGGGAGGGCAGAGAAGGCAAAAGGGCCTACATGACGCGCTACAGGGCTGGAGCCACAGTTGCGGTGATTAGTTCAGTTTTGTCTCGTATGCCTGTTACTTATACACCACCTCTTGTTCAGAAAGAACTTCAGGTTGAGTATTTGGACTCCTTGAGCCTTCTGCTGTTTGTCTCCGGGACGTTTAACACTCTTAAAAGGGGAAAACTGTCCAGTTCGATTTTCCTTCCTGGGACATTACAGGTTTTTCAAAAGTTTGATGAAAGCATTCACTAAGGAGTGATTCCACTTTCTCTGGTGGCTGAGAAATACAGCGTCTGAGGGGCAGCATCAGGTCTCCCCACCCACGGACCTCACCCTGGCTCTCCCCTCATAAATCTGACCTCTAACTGTAACTGCCTTGGCCTCATTCCGTGGGTGTGGATGCTCCTGCTTGAAACGCATTTTCCAGCCGGCCAAATTCTTGGGAGAGTTTCTTCCACTCTCCAAGCGCTGAGAGCTACAAAGTTCAATCCGGCTTTCCAGATTTTTTTTCTTCCCATTACTAACGGAAGAAATCAAGAAGCGCAGGGCAGAAGGGCCCTGCTCCCTCCAATCAGAGCCCAGTTCGGGGCCAGAGGAGGAAGTGCGGCGGTGGGACGTGCGGTGACAGCCCCTCGCCCCCCGGGACCCGCTGGCCAGGGCAGAGGTCGGTGCGGTCGCTGCGCGACAACTCCCGGCCCGCGCCTCCCGCTTCCTCCCGCCGGGCAAGTGAGAGGATAAACCATGCGGCGGGGGCAGTGCGCCCCCACCAACCGCGCCCCCCGCGCACGGACCCCCATACACGCGCGTCCCAGGCAGGGTCGACCCAGAAGAGCCACGGGGCGGCGCACAGCCCCACTAACAGGGCGGCCAGTACTCACGTGAGCGGGTCCACGCAGCCACCTATATAGGTGACAAAACACTCAGGAAGCCGTCATGCGGCGTCGGGAAAGAGCCCCCACCCAGAGTCACGGACTCCCTCGTCGGAGGGTCCGCTCAGTCCCCTCGGTGAGTCTAGCGAAGCGGTCTCGCTGCGAGAGAGGGCGGGGAGGACGGCGGAGTCTCCCACTCGCGGTGACCCGGACCCCACCCCACGAGTGGGTCCTCGCAGGGCTCCCTCTGCCGCACGCGGGGACCAGCCACGCAGCGCGGGAGCGGGCAGAAGCCAGCGCCCAGGTCCATGCAGTCCCCTCCGCGGCAGACGCGGGGAGCCGGGGAGGAGTGGGGACCTGCCCCCACCCGCAGGGCGACCGGGACCCCCGCGCGGGCCCACGCGGTATCGCAGCAGGCGCGAAGCCCCCGGTGCCACCCGAGGCCAAGACAAAGCCCAGGCGCAAGGACCCCGGATCCCGACCTCGGACCCTGAGGAGCTGAGCTCGGAGCCGCCACGCCCGGGGCAGAGACCCCAACCCGGTCAGGAGACCCCGTCTCCCGTCGCGCCATCTCACCTCAGGCAGCCGCCTCGCAGCGCTCGTTCCTCCCCGCGGCGCCTGGGCCGACTGGAGCGCAGCTGAGCAGCCGACAGAGCCGCGGCAGCCTCAACAATGGAGCCCCGGTGCGGGGCCGCCCCCGCCGCTTCAGCCCGTGTTCCACGCTCAGGATCCGGCTCAGATCAAGGAGCTGCAGCTGGCGCGGGGCTGCGGCCGGGACACACACAGTGCAGGTGCACACGGCCCCGCCCGCAGCCCGCCGCCCCGGGGGAGCGATCCGCGCGGAGAGGGCGGGGCCTGGGGAAACAAAAGGATGTTGGGCGGGGCGGCGCTGGGACTGGGCGTGCGGGGTTCCGCGGGAGGACCAGACCCAAGAGCTGGCCGGGTGCTGGCCTCCTAGAGACCCAGCTCAACGTCCACCTGGAGTCTGCTCTACAGGACGCGCGCATCTCAAGCCCAGAACTCAGGCTTTTAGGGCAGAGAGCGAGAGATAGCCTTGCTTTACAAAAAGTGAAACTGAGCTCCAAGAAATACGATTGCCTGCTGCCCGAAGTCACGTAGTCCCATTCACTCGTTCACCTTGTCATTCAGCAAACATTAGGAAGCACGTATGGTGGGCGTTAGGAGTGAAGTAGGGCAGGGCGCGGTGGCCCGCGCCTGTAATCCCAGCACTTTGTGGGGCCAAGGCAGGTGGATCACTTGAGGCCAGGAGTTCGAACCAGCCTGGCCAACAAGATGAAACCCCATCTCTGCCAAAAATACAAAAACTTAACCGATCGTGGTGGCGCGTACCTGTGGTCCCAGCTACTGGGAAGGCTGAGGCAGGAGAATCGTTTGAACCCGGGAGGTGGAGGTTGCAGTGAGCTGAGATGGTGCCACTGCATGCACTCCAGCCTGGGCGACAGAGTGAGACTGTCTCCAAAAAAAAAAAAAAAAAAAAAAAAAAAAAAAAAAAAAAAAAAATTAATAGATGGGAAGTAGAAGCGAACTTAGGCCTTCCCTGAAGGAGCTCGGCCAAGGAGTACCTGAAATGTCTCTGCATCTCTTTAAGGTCTGATAAAGGAACCAGGAGCGAGCACTAATCACTACCCTTTCCTGCCTCAGAGCTTTCATGTGTTTGCTGTTCCCCGCCTGAAATGCCAAGTACCAATGGTATTTATTTATTTATAGAAATGGGGTCTCCTTATATTGCCCAGGGTGGTCTCAAACTCCTGGCCTCAAGCTATCCTCTCATCTCAGCCTCCCAAAGTCTTGGGATTACAGGCATGAACCACTGTCTCCAGCCCTGATCGTCTTTAAAACCTCTTTCCTCATCTTATTTGAGCTTCCTGCATCATGTGCCCCCACACCCTTGGTTTTCCTGTACTTCCATAGCTGCTTCCTCTGTGGGTACCGGGAACCCACCCCTTTCTCTGCCCAACTGGTATATGTCTGGGCTCAGGCCAAATGTCCTTCCATTTGCAGTGGGCGCTGCTACAGGAAATCTCATGCCCTTCCAGGCTTCACAAACCATCCACATGCTCTGCTCCCTGCCAGACATCCCTCCCAGTCAGATGCCAACCCTGACCTTTCCCAAAGCCCCAGCTGGACAGAGGGAAGCATCTCAAATTTTCCGTGGACCAAAACAGAGTGGTTTATTAGTGCCCTAACCTGCTCATCCACATTCTTGTGATTCTCTGTAAACAGCCCCTCCATCCACCCAGTTGCTCAGGTGAAAATCTCAAATCCTCCTCCAGTCCTTCCTCCCCCAACATCTCATGCAGCCCTCTGCCTTCCTAGGGCGCTGAGCACCTCTCACTCCCAGCACCAACTACGGTGCTGTCTGAGTGGCTGCCACCCACTTGGCATGAAGTGTGACCTCTCGCCCGGTGTGGTGGCTTACACCTGTAGTCACAGCACTTTGGGAGGCTGAGGCGGGCAGTTCACTTGAGGCCAGGAGACTGGGACCAGCCGAGCCAATATGGTGAAACTAAAATACAACAATTAGCCAGACATGGTAATGCGTGCCTATCATCCCAGCTACCCTACCCAGGAGGCTGAGGCAGGAAAATTGCTTGAATCTGGGAGGCAGACGTTGCAGTGAGCCAAGGTCACACCACTGAACTCCAGCCTGGGTAACAGAGTGAGACTCTGTCACAAATTTAAAAAAGAAGAAGAAGAAGAAGGAGAAGGAGGAGGAGGAGGAGGAGGAGGAGGAGGAGGAGGAGGAGGAGGAGAAGGAGAAGAAGTGTGACCTCTCTAAGGCAAGGCAGTGTCCCACTCTGATTCACTTCCATGTGTAAAACAAGACCTGCACCCTGAAGGCACTCACTCAGGGAGGCTGCTGGGATGGGTGGATGCACAGTTAAGGTCTTCCTGGTGGCTGAGGCTGACCCCATCCCCATCGCTCTTCCCACACACACCCGCACACTCATCACTCCCACACTCGCACCCACCACTGAAAGCCTGGCCCCTAATCTGATTTGCCTAACAAGGTCTCCAGATGAACAACACAGGCTTCCCTACCTCTCCCCTGCTAGGGCCCCACCGTGTTCTGGGATGTACTCAGGGATCAGGAGAACAAAACCTCAGGGAGTGAAAGGACATTCCAGGGTGCAGGCCTCTGCATCCCCCTCCATGCCCTCACCCCTGCCTGACACACCCTCACCCCTGTACCTGGCCAGCTCCTACCAACCCTTAAATTCTCACCAAGTTCAGTGGTGGCAGCCACACCCTAAAGTGGCTGACCCCCCCAATAACCTATGCCCTTGTATAGTCTTCCTGACCTTGGGTACGAGCAAAACCGGTGACTGGCTTCTAACCCATAGAGCCTGGCAAAAGCAATGGGATGTCACGGTCACGGTGCATCACCTTCGCACACTAGAGAGAAAAGTTCCACCTGCAGGCGCTGCAGGAGGTAGATGCTGTGGTGAGAAAAGACCTTTGGAGGGGCTCCGTAGGCAAGGAAGCAAAAAGCTGGGCCCTTGCCAAGCGGGTCCGAGGAAATGAATTCTGCCAAAAACCTCAACGGACCTGGAAATGGATTCTGCCCTGGTAGAACCTCAGATGAGGATGCAGCCCAGCTGCTTAGCGTGAGATCCCAAGCACAGGACCCGCTAAAATGTGCTCAACTCCTAGCTTACCAAAATTGGCTTAAAGATGTGTGTTGTTTTAAGCTTCTAAGTATTTAGTTATTGCCTGTGAAAGTGTTAAAATATGAGACAATAACTTAGGTCCCCTCCCGATCACACACATTTTTCTTTCTGGCATTCATCACAATTCTACTTATTGATTGAAAATCTCCCTCTTGACTGGGTGCAGTGGCTCAGGAGTTCCAGACCAGCCTGGCCAACATGGTGAAACCCCATCTCTACTAAAAATACAAAAATGAGCTAGACGTGGTGGTGCAATCCTGTAATCCCAGCTATTCGGAAGGCTGAGGCAGGAGAATTGCTTGAATCCAGGAGGCAGAGGTTGCAGTGAGCCGAGATGACACCATTGCACTCCAGCCTGAGTGACAAGAACAAAACTCTGTCTCAAAAAAAAAAAAAAAAAAAAAAAAAAAATTGTCTCTTGCCACTAGCATGAAGGTCCCATGAGAAGAAAAATGGGAACTCTTGCTCATAACAGTGCCCCAAATGCCCAGCACGGTGTAGTTCTAGGGCAGTGGGTCGATGGTGGACGCTGCTGGTTGGAGGGCCCAGCTGGCCCTCCCAACTGCCTCCTCCCTGGTCACGTTCCATTATAGAGAACAGAATAGTTTCTTGCCTTTCTAGAGTCCCTCTTAGTGGGGATTGGCCAAGTGACATTGTCCCGCCCCAGGAGATATAAGTGGAAGTTGGCTGAAAGGTTTCTAGCCTTGGTGTGCTGGGACGATTTGAACCAGGACATGACAGCTGACTGACTGTCCATTGTTCGGGAATTCTGCAAGTTGGTTGTTCAACACATTCGGTACTTCAAAATCTTAAATAACATAAACTCCCAAATTAAAAAATGCATTAGACCAGATGCAGTGGCCCACGTCTAACACATTGGAAGCCTGAGGCAGGAAGATCACTTGAGCCCAGGAGTTCAAGACCAGCTTAGGCAAAAAAGGAAGACTCTGTCTCTACAAAAAATTTTAAAATTAGCTACGCATGGTGTTGTGTGCATGCAATCCTAGCCACTCAGGAGGCTGAGGTGGGAGGATCGCTTGAGCCATCTGTTCAAGGCTCCAATGAGCTATGATAGTGCCACTGCACTCCAGCCTGGGTGACAGAGCCAGACCCTGTCTCAGAAATAAATATATTTCATATATTAATAAATTTATAATAAATGTATGTATATACACATTTATGTATTATAATTATATATTTAGACATAAATATGTATTTCTTGTTTTATTGATTGATTGATTTTGAGATGGAGTTTAACCCTTGTCACCCAGGCTGGAGTGCAATGACGCAATCTGGGCTCACCGCAACCTCCACTTCCCGGGTTCAAGTGATTTTCCTGCTTCAGTCTCCTGAGTAGCTGGGATTAAAGACATGCACCACCACGTCTGGCTAATTTTTGTATCTTTAGTAGAGATGGGATTTCTCCATGTTGGTCAGGCTAGTCTCGAACTCCTGACCTCAAATGATCTGCCCACCTCGGCCTCCCAAATTGCTGGGATTACAGGTGTAAGCCACTGTGCACAGCCCATATGATATATATTATAATTATGTATATTAATTTTATATAATTATATATAAATATAAATATAAACTTTCCTTGCCTTCTCTTGTTTCTACCTACAGTCAGTCCCATGACTTCAAATATCTACAAGTAGTAATTTTAAATGTATTTATATATATATTTTTTTGTTGTTGTTGTTTTGTCGTTGTTGAGACGGAGTCTCGTCCTGTCACTAGGCAGGAGTGTAATGGCACAGTCTCAGCTCACTGCAGCCTCTGACTCCTGGGTTCAAGCAATTCTCCTGCCTCAGCCTCCCAAGTTGCTGGGCTTATAAGAGCCCACCACCACGTCCAACTAATTTTTGTATTTTTCGTAGAGACAGGGTTTTGCCATGTTGGTTAGGTTAGTTTTGAACTCCTGACCTTAACTGATCACCCACTTCGGCCTCCTAAAGCGCTGGGAATACAGGCGTGAGCCACATTGGCCAAAATATTTTTCTGTTTCCAAACATTTTACATGAGAGGAAAGCGGAGAATAAATCATCTGACACTCTACTATAAAAAATAATCTTGTGCCTCTCTTCTTTTCGTCTTTCCTAAGTGTGCATATTACCAAAATGTCTTTAAGTTGAGGTCCCCCCGTGAAAACTTGACAGCATGTTGTGTCCTCGGCCACCCTCCTGTCTTTTCCTACTCCTGGCATTTTAGAACTGTTTGGGGATGACCCAGGATACCCACTATGGGTGTCTGTTGGAGGGTCTAGTGAGTATCAGCCCCGGGGTCATCTCATCGCCAAGGACAGCCTGAGGTAGGGGGTACAGTCTCTCAGGGGAGCAGCTGGATGCTCTTGGCCTTAGAGGAATCTCCTGGTATAGTTTCATCTAAAATAGTGACCCCTTTGGGTTATTAAAATTTTAGGACATTAAAATGAATGGACAATACAACATAATGTGGTTAAATCTAGGTCATTAAAACTGTTCCTCCAGCTGGAGTTTTTATTCCTCGGAGACACATTGATGGTCTGCCAATGGGATGCTGATATTGAGAGGAAAAGGCAGAAATGGTTTCTGCTCTCTAGATTGTCTCAGACTTGTGAAGAGAGAAAAACTGTCCCAAAGAACAAGGAAAACCCACCCCAGAGAGGATGTGCAAGAACCTGAACATGAAAATGCACTGAAGGCACACAGGAGGACAAAGAGCAGTGCCAGTGCCTCCTAGGTGGTCACTGAGCACTTTACTGAACACGATGGGTGTCCCGAGGGATGGAATGGCCTGCCGTGACACTTACAAAGGCCTGTGTTGGAGTCAGCACTGCCTCTCCCTGAGTTTGTTACCTTGAAAAGGCTTGTCCGCTTCTTTGTGTTTCAGTTTTTCATTGACTGTAAGATATATTTTCTCAGTACAGCTTGAAAGATAAACATACTATTTCCAAAAAGGCAAGGTAAAATGGTGTATTTTATTTGCTAAAAATTCATATTTATTTCTTCCCCAGAGTGAGTGTAGTAAGTTTTAAAGGTCTGTTCTTTTTAAGGGTAAGTTCAAATGAAATTGTAGGACTTAGCTTTGTCAATGTTACTGGTGAAATAAAAGTGTGATAGATAAATTGATGATTTACAAAGATTCACCAAAATGTCAGTTTCCTTCTTGTAACATGGTGAAGAATTTATGACAGTGGACACATTTGTATCCTCTTATCTGGATATTCGAGGGTTTTTTTTTTTTTTTTTTTTTTTTTTTGGAGACACTGTCTTGCTCTGTAGCCCGGCTGGAGTGCAGTGGCGCCATCTCTGCTTACTGCAACCTCCGCCTCCCGGGTTCAAGTGATTCTCCTGTGTCAGCCTCCCGAGTAACTGGGATTATAGGCACCCACTACCACACCCAGCTAATTTTTGTAGTTTCAGTAAACACGGGTTTTTAGGCCTGACACAGTGGCTCAGGTCTGTAATCCCAGTCCTTTGAGAGGCCAAGGTGGGCCGATCATGAGGTCAGGAGTTCCAGAGCAGCCTGACCAACATGGTGAAACCCTGTCTCTACAAAATATACAAAAAAATTCTCTGAGCCTCGTCGCAGGCACCTGTAATCCCAGCTACTCGGGAGGCTGAGGCAAGAGAATTGCTTGAACCCGGGAGGTGGAGGTTGCAGTGAGCCAAGATCTTGCCATTGCACCCCAGCCCAAGCGACAATGGGAGACTCCGTCTCAAAAAACAAACAAACAACAAAGAGACGGGGTTTTGATATGTTGGCCAGGCTGATCTCCACCTCCTGACCTCAGGTGATCGCTCTCCTCAGCCTCCCAAGCTGCTGGGATTATAGGCATGAGCCACCATGCCCTGCCCATTGTATTTTCTTTTTATCCCCTAAATTTTAATATGTTTGAGTTTGTCTGTTCCTTTATCACTGTTTTCTTACATAAAAGAAATTCTGCCTAACCCTTCATAAAAAAAAATCTTCCTGTAATTTCTGAAAGTGTTCTGGTTTTATCTTTCATATTCGAATGTATAATAAGTTGATTATGGCTCACGGAATAGAGAAGAATGCAATGCATTTTCCCAAGTAGATGCCAGCCTGGTTTGCCTCTTATTTTAAAGTGCATGTGATTTCTTTTTCTATTCTACAGTGCCTGCTCTATCATTCCTCAACTTTCCATATAAATGCTGGGTCATTAACACTTTTTTTCCCCTTGGTCTGCTTGCTCATCTCTCTGCTAATACTGTGCTGTCCTGAATATTTTCGTTTGAAAATCTTAGAAGTATGTTAGACAAGCCATCAGTCTTTTTTTAGATGACTAAAAATCATTAGACATTTGTCATTTTTACTACTTATGAAAAAATAGTTTTCCTTGCCTAAAAACAACCTGAGTTGGGAATTTATGTGATTTCATAGGAATAGCAACTGGAAGTGATGACATTAATGTCATTTTAAAAAACATGTGTCGTATTTCCTCTTATTCCTTTCTGCCTTGACATTGTGCAATAGAAATTTTTAAAATTGTTCTATTAGTATTGTCAAATATCAATTATTGGTTTTATTTACTACTCAATTAAATTTAATGAGCCTACTCTGTCTTGGTGTAATCACATGGAATGGGCTCAACTCCCCAGTTAACAAGTGACAGCACGTGTAAAATATTGTCTACCAGGGAAACATTGAACACTTAGTGTTCAGACAGTGTCTTGGTGTCTGGTTCCCTAAGAACCACTGCAGTGACACAAAATAATACACCTTCAGCAGAAAAAGTTTTGGCAAATATATTGCATAAGCCATTTAGATGCAGTGAGTCATTCTTATTAGGGTTGGTGGAATCCCTTTCAAAATGTAAGTTACTAATACAAAGATGGAAATTTGCGAGCAGGCGTTTTTAAGAATAAGTAGTCTGAGGACTGATCATATTAACTCCCTTATGCACATCAGGTAGGACTTTATTATGACAGATACTAGAAATGTACAAAGTGAAGTTAAATGGTAACTCCCAGCAGCACATCTTACTCCCTGGATTCTCTAATAAGATGGGTGTTTCTACTTTGCTGTTGCCTTTTTGAATAGTTCAATTCTAGCATTCATACTGCTGTGTGGGAGGGAGTATGTGTGAACAGAGTAAGAGTTGTGACAATCAAGGCACAGAATAAATGCTTGGAAATTTTAGAATCATGTAAACAGCTTATGGATTGAGTACAGATTCCCAGTGCTGTCAGTCTCACCCATCCATCTATCTACATGTGTGGAATGTTCTAGGACTCCGTGGCTTTTGAGGATGTGGCTGCGAACTGTACCCAGGAGGAATGGGCTTTGCTAGATCCTTCTCAGAAGATTCTCTGCAGAGAAGTGATGCAGGAAACCTGCAGGAACCTGGCTTCTGTAGGTGAGAATGACAACACATTTCACTTAATTACAGAAGTATTTCCCTATCATCAGTGCTATTTGTGATTTGGAATGTGGCAAGGGAATGATTTGGTGAAGAAATCAGGCATGGCACTGTGTACAATAAACATTAAATCTAGTAATGTTTCTATAGTTTGTAATAATTTGTGATAATTTTGTGGGTCTGCATTTTAGGAAACAAATGGAAAGGCCAGAATATTGAAGATCACTTTGAAAAATCTGGGAAAGAGATAAGATAATTTGCACTGAGAAGAAGAAATAAAGTCCTCTGAAGGAATCTTAGCTTGTCATGAACTTAAAAACAAGCAATCAAAACAAATAAGAGTCACTTGAAATTTATTTCTTTTTAGAAAAATTTCACCCAAAATGTAATGTGCTTCAGTGTAGCAGTGTTTGGAAAACAGTTTACTTGAAAATAGTACTACAAAATTGTGTACATGAATGTTACTAATTTGGTCATAGCCATGCAGGTGGTAGCTGTGTTTTCAGTAGTAACCCATTTACTTTCAAATAATTCAGTTATGGCAAAAAAAAAAAAAAAAAAAGCATTTTCCTTGGTATTGGTAGCAGTGTAAGTCAAAGACCTATTAATAAGTAGAAAGTTATTAAACCAAGCAATAATAATGTGCTTGTCTTTTTTTTTTTTTTTTTTTTTGCAGAAATCAAATGATACAGAGACTGTGTGAAAGCAAAGACGGTAGTCAGTATGGACTGTTGTCAGCCAAATACAAAAGCTTGATCTGAATGAGAGCATTTCTCCTGGATTGAAACAATGTGAATGAAGTATTTGTGGAAAAGTCTTTGTACGTCATTCCCTCCTTAATAGGCACATCCTAGCTCACTCAGGATACAAACCATATGGAGAGAAGCAATATAATGTGAACAGTGTGGCAAATTCTTGGTTTCTGTTCCAGGTGTTAGAAGACACATGATAACGGACAGTGGAAATCCAGTTATACATGTATGATATGTGGAAAAGCTTTTTATTTTCTCAATTCATTTGAAAGACATCAGAGAACTCACACAGGACAAAAACCCTATAAATGTAAACAATGTGGTAAAGCGTTCACTGTTTCCGGTTTTGTCTAATACGTGAACGAACTCACACTGGAGAGAAACCCTATGAATATAAGGAATGTGAAAAAACATTCCGATTTTCTTGTTCTTTTAAGACTCATGAAAGGACTCACACTGGAGAAAGATCCTATCCATGTACCAAATGTGATAAAGCCTTCAGCTGTTCCACTTCCCTTGGTTACTATGGAGGCATTCATACTGGAGAGAGACCCTATGAATGTAAACAATGTGGCAAAGCCTTTAGTGGTTTGAGTTCCCTTTGTAACCATAGAAGTACTCATACTGGAGAGAAAGCCTATGAATGTAAACAATGTGACCAAGCCTTCAGTCGCCTCAGTTCCCTTCACCTCCACGGAAGAATTCATACTGGAGAAAAACCCTATGAATGTAAGAGATGCGGTAAAGTCTACATTCGTTCCAGTCACTTTACTTGCCATGAAAGAAGTCATGATACAGAGGCTGGGTATAGTGACTCAGCCTATAATCCCAGCACTTTGGGAGGCCAAGGAGTGTGTATTGCTTGAGCCCAGGAGTTTATAACCAGCCTGGATTAAAACAATGTGAAACAACCTGGGCCTCATGGTGAAACCCCGTCTCTACAAAAAATAAAATAATGCTGGGAACCGTGGCTCACGCCAGCTACTCGGGAGGCTGAGACAGGAGAATGGAGTGAATCCGGGAGGCGGAGCTTGCAGTGAGCTGAGATAGCACCAGTGCACTCCAGCCTGGGCAACAGAGCGAGACTCCGTCTCAAAACAAATAAATAAAAATAATTAGCTGTGCATGGTGGCACATTTCAGTTGTCTTAGTTCTTTTTCAAGGACATAAAAACCAACGGGGGGTTGGGGGAAAGCCCTGTGCATGCGGATCACGAGGTCAGGAGATCGAGATCATCCTGGCCAACATGGTGAAACCTCGTCTCTACTAAAAATACAAAAACTAGCTGGGTGTAGTAGCATATGGTTGTAATCTCAGCTACTCAGGAGGCTGAGGCAGGAGAATCACTTGAACCCAGGAGGCGGAGGTTTCAGTGACCCGAGATTGTGCCACTGCACTCCAGCCTGGCAACAGAGTGAGACTCCATCTCTAAATACATAAATAAATAAATAAATAAATAAATAAAGCCCCTTGAATGTAAGAAATGTGGTAAAACATTTACACTTTCTCATTCCCTCATAAACATGAAAAGGTTCACACTGCAGAGAAACCTGAAGAATGTAGGAAATGTGGTCAAGCCTTCAGATTTTCCTGTTTTTGAAGATTTGGGAGGACTTGGAGTGGAGAAAAGCCTTTTGAATTTAAATTTGTGGTAAGGCCTTCAGTTGTGTTAGTTCCTTTTGAAGACATCAGCTCATTCCTGAGAAAACCCTATGAATATCCAGAACGTGGGAAGGTTTCATTTCTCCCATCCCCACTCAAGGACAAATGAAAATGCACACTGTAGCTCCCTGGACCTTGTAAATACAAGAAGGTACACAGGATTAAAACTCTAATAGTTTAGAATCTGCAAGAATATTTTCAGTTTTCACATTTACTTGAAAAGTCATGTGAAAACTCCCATGGGAAAGAAGTTCTATAAGTGAAGCTTTTCTAATTTGGAAAGCCTGATGCAAATTAATTATCGTGCAGTGTTTGAAAAAAAGTATGAAATATTACACAAGTTACAAGTATATTGTTTTTATCAGTGGCTCATTCTTAAAGAGTCTTGAGAATGCATTTCACGTTGTTTTGCAGGGAAACCTTGAGGTGAGAGTTCTGTAAATGCTCTTTAAGCAGTAGTACTAGAGTTTCATAGATAATGAAATTGTTTGTTGGTAGAATTCTTGTCTATTGATTTGATAATGTGCTGGATTCATGGTTGAATTTTGATGTTTTTCTAATATGCAGGTAAGTTTAATTTTTTTATTTTATTATTATCTTTTTTTGAGATAGAGTCTCACTCTGTTGCCCAGGCTGGAGTCCAGTGGTGCGATCTGGGCTCACTGCAACCTCCACCTCCTGGGTTTAAGCGATTCTCCTGCCTCAGCCTCCCGAGTACCTGGGACTACAAGCGCCCACCACTACGTCCAGCTAATTCTTCATATTTTTAGTAGAGACAGGGTTTCGCCATGTTGGCTAGGCTGGTCTTGAACTCCCGACCTCATGATTTGCCTGCCTCGGCCTCCCAACGTGCTGGGATTACAGGCATGAGCCACCACACCCGGCCAGGTAAGTTTCATTTGTATGTATTGCCTTGTGATAAATGGACCAGTGAATAATGATTGTGAATTGTCGGGATAGTCTTACTAGCCTCATTTGGCAAATTTTGATTATCCCTTGTCCATTATACACATTTCACCTTTCTTCATTAAAGGAAAAACTACTCTTGATGTAAAGATGTTTATTTTTTGCTAATACTGAGTTGGTATTAATTCCTAAGTACATAAACTTTACCATAGAGTATCATCTCGTGAGTTCTTTGCGTCTGTTGCCCTTTATTCTTTATTATTTCTGTCTGTGATTTGGATCGTTCACTTTGAATGAAGGAGAGAGGACTGTGATAGGACGATACGTTGTAACCAATCTGAGGGAGGAAGCATTCAGTCTCTCAGTCACATATGATAGCATTGGGCTTTTCATCGATCCCTTTGGTATTGTAGTAGATCGTATTACACCATTAAGGTATGATAGTTTATATATTGTATTTTAGAATATTACAGTCTTACGAGTCAGTGTCTCATGATTCAGTTCCCTGCCAGCCAACAGACAAACCAATCACATACTCCTGTAGGAACAAAGGAACATCCTCGGCCTGGCGCGGTGGCTCACGCCAGTAATCCCAGCACTTAGGGAGGCCGAGGCGGGTGAATCACGAGGTCAGGAGATCGAGACCATCCTGGCTAACACGGTGAAACCCCGTCTCTACTAAAAATACAAAAAATTAGCCGTGCGTGGTGGTGGGCGCCTGTAGTCCCAGCTTCTAGCGAGGCCGAGGCAGGAGAAGGACATGAACCCGGGAGACAGAGCTTGCAGTGAGCCGAGATCACACCACTGTGCTCCAGCAAGGGTGACAGAGCGAGATTCTGTCTCAAAAAAAAAAAAAAAAAAGGAACATCCTTACTTTTTTAATGCTATACCACTCTCTGCTCCCAAGTTAATCCCTGTTTGGGCCTGTGGGAACTTACACCTTTCTGCTATATGTAATTAATAACTGATGTTTGGTTTATCTGTTTAGTAATAGATGTTATGTTTAACGGTGTTTAACGGTGCCCCTAAACGTAGGGTGCGAATTCCTTCCTCACCAGTGGGGTGCATGAGACGCTATTGAAACAATTGACAACACAAATGGAATGGACCAGCCCTCATGCAGGACACCTGCTCAACTTGACCTACCTGCTGTCGGCTGATGGTTCCGTAACACATCAGCAGTCACCTGAGTCAGAACCCTGAGCTGACGATGGGCCTTCCCTTTGTTCTGCACAGTGTTTTGTGGTCTTCAGGTGTTGTCATCTTCTCCCACACTAAAATGCTCTCATCTCCTAGACATGAATGTTTAATTGCACCCCAGCATGACATTTGGCCTGTGCTTAGCAGGCAGTTTGGAGGCCCTGGCTTATGAATGCACAGAAGTGCAGCACATAAGCCGACACTTAAGTCCTAATTAGCAAGAATCAGGCTGTATCTCTGTAGTCCCTGCATCTACTCTGGTCAGCATCTCTGTATGCTGAGGGCAGCCATTGAACATTATTAATTATTGTACACTCCAAGACAATAGTTATTATGTAGGCAGAAGTAGTGGCCTTGTTTGTTTCTTGTGCTACTGTTTCCCTTGCCACTGTCCCCTACACCCTCCTGATGAGGTGTACATCTATGATGCCTCATGGTTCAGGCACTGATGAGTAAAGAAAATGGGAAGAAAGAGTTTGATGTTAGCCCCTACCGAAGAATATGAAGAAGCGTCTCAGCTGCTTGCATTGAAAAATTCCTAGCCAGTGTGTGGGCTTTTCTTATCACTGCTGCTTATCAGCATGTCAAAAGTCTCATCTTCGGACTGCAAGTCTTGATGGCCTTAGACATAATGGCCTTACTGAATGTGGAGCTAACCCCAGGAAGATGGAGTGGCACTCTCTGGAGGATTAGGTGGTCTCCTGCAATGTGGGTTGATGGGCTCCTGAACTCTTTCTTGTAACCATGCAGAGAGTGTACACTGCCAGCGATCATGTGCCTCAACTCTGTAGATGTAGAAACTCAAAATATTCAAAATATTCTGAAACAGTTTCCATTGAAAGGAAAGAGAAAAGAGATCAGCTGCCATGCTCTGGTCAAGAGAACTAGTAGATGGCTCAGAAGAACACTCTGTCGCTACTGTCTGTGCCTCTGTCACAACAAATATCCTGATCCTTCAGTTTTAAGGGTGCAGGGCCATTTTCCTCCCTTTCTTACTGGTAATTCTCAAGATAACTGTATGATATGCTGGGAAGGCAATATCCTGATAATCAGGTGACATTAGTCAGAACAGCCCAGGCTCTGTTAGAGTCCCTGCTCGAAACAGAATGGCCTTTAACGCTTGTGTCCAGCAACCACATCGTGGGAGAAAACCCAAGGTGGGCTGCTTTCTGGGGTCCCTCAGTTGTAGTGCAAGTGAAGCGTTTACAGTCAAAACTCCATCCATCTGCTCTGGGTAGCCTTCCTGATCTTGTGGTACCGGTTCATATTGAATCCTAGGCTTCTGTTGTCTTTTGTTTGCTATTTGTAAGTAATAAATTCACTTCATGGAATTTATGTATGAATGTGTTTGGTCTCATTGTACTCAGAAAAGTTGGTAGCCATTGCACAGTGAACCCGCTTCATAATTGGTGAAAACACCTATGCCCCCCTTGTGCCACAGGAAGAAGGTTCATTCAGCCAAACATAAACTTCATGTTCGAAAAACCCTGTAGCACAATTATTACCATGTGGGAGGCCTTTAACAATGGTGATGCTGATTTGAAGAACTCTGAAGGAAGAAATTTATACAAATGGGTTGGGTACACAGGAGTCCCTCCTAACTTAAAGCAACCCTTACTCCCCTCCGTTTAAAAAGAGTGGAGAGGCCAGGCACAGTGGCTCAGACCTGTAATCCGAGCACTCTGGGAGGCCGAGGTGGGCAGATCACAAGGTCAGGGGTTCAAGACCATCCTGACCAACATGGGGAAGCCACATCTCTACTAAAAATACAAAAATTAGGCGGGCGTGGTGGTGGGCACCTGTAATCCCAGCTACTTGGGAGGCTGAGGCAGGAGAATTGCTTGAACCTGGGAGGCGGAGATTTAAGTGAGTCAAGACCATGCCACTGCACTGCAGCCTGGGTGACAGGGCAAGACTCTGTCTCAGGAAAAAAAAAAAAAAAAAAAAGGGTGGATAAGAACTGAAACAGGTTTAAAATTTCACCTAATTGGAAATGCAAAGTTTACAAAAATAATATTTAAAGTAAAAGGTTGAGTGCTCACTGAATTTTATGCCTCCACAAAGTAGGTTGTGAATTAACTTCCACATCTGTTGAAAGCCACCAAATTTGGGAAGCCTCCGTGTCTGAAATTCACAAGTGGCTCAAATAAGAATTATACCTGGGGATACCCCAAAGTTTAAATATGGTATCCCCTGTGATATTATGAGGAATTACTGTACATAAAACAGGTTGTCTTCCTTTAACTCTGAAAATCATATTATCTTGCCTAAATTCTCCAAAACGCATCGCTCTGCAGTATCCTATAGAGGACATAGGTTTCCTGACCAATGAGCAGTAAAAGTAA
Organism: Macaca nemestrina; assembly: GCF_043159975.1. NCBI lineage: Eukaryota > Metazoa > Chordata > Mammalia > Primates > Cercopithecidae > Macaca > Macaca nemestrina. Next base: position 92,986 of record NC_092137.1, on the reverse strand, counting down.
GTGTGTGCGACTCACCTGTGTTCTTATCAAAATGGAAATCCCCGAATCCCACCAGTTAGAATAACATGACAGAATATCAGATTTTTGGAATATATAGGTTTTCTGTAAGGTTATTAGGTATTGATTCCATTTTTAAAATAGATATCAATATATTCAGATTACCTATTTCTCCTATGTTTTAGTGTTAATAGATTGTGTCTTTTAATTCATCCAGTTGGTCTAAGTTACCAAGTTTGTGACTTATGGATATTGTAATATTCTTTATTATTTTATCATCCATGGGCTCTCTAATGTAAAGGCCTCTTTTAGTTCTTCTATTATTAGGTTGGTGTCAAAGTAACTGTGGTTTTGGACCATGAATTTTAAATTTTTATAACTAGGCTACAACACATCTTTATTAATCAAAATAGAATCCATTACAATGGACTGGGCACAGTGGCTTACGCCTGTAATCCCAGCACTTTGGGAGGCTGTGGCAGGTGAATCAGGATGTCAGGAGTTTGAGACCAGCCTGACCAACATGGTGAAATACCATCTCTACTAAAAATATAAAAAGTAGCCGGGTGTGGTGGCAAGTGCCTGTAATCCCAGCTACTCAAGAGGCTGAGGCAGGAGAATCTCTTGAACCCAGGAGGCAGAGGTTACAGTGAGCCGAGATTGCACCTTTGCACTCTGGCCTAGGTGACAGTGAGACTGTCTTAAAAAAAAAAAAAAAAAAAAAAAAAAAAAAGAAACCATTACATTAAACACATTTTTGCCAATGAGAAATAAACTTGTTTATTCCATGCTTTCAGGGTTTGATGAACTCTTGGAAAGCATTTTCCGCATCCTGCTGGATGTGTAAGTGTTTTCCCTGCAAAAAGTTGTCAAGATGCTTAAAGAAGTGGTAGTTGGTTGGCGAGAGGTCAGATGAATATGGCAGATGAGGCAAAACTTCATAGCCCAGTTTATTCAACTTTTGAATCCCTGGTTGTATGACATGTGGTCAGGCGTTGTGGAGAACTGGGCCCTTCCTGTTGACCAGTGCCAGCTCCAGGTGCTGCAGTGTTCCGTGCATCTCATCGAATGGTGTGGCATACTTCTCAGATGTAATGATTTCACTAGGATTCAAAAAGTGCAGTGGATCAGAAGACCGGCAGCTGACCACCAAACAGTGACAATGACCTTTTTTTGGTACAAGTTTGACTTTGGGAAGTGGTTTGGAACTTCTTCTCAGTCCAACCAGTGAGCTGGCTGTTGTATGAAATCCACTTTTTGTGGCATGTCACAATCTGATCAAGAAATGGTTCATTGCTGTTTCATAGAATAAGAGAAGATGACACTTCAAAAGGATGATTTTTAAAATATTTGGTCAGCTCATGAGGCACCCACTTATCAATATTTTTCAGCTTTCCAATTGGCTTCAAATGCCAGATGACCATAGAATGGTCTACATTCAGTTCTTCACCAACTTCTCGTGGAACTGTAAGAGGATCGAATTCAGTGGTTGCTCTCAATTGGTCGTTATCAAATTCCGGCCCAGAGCCTGGGGCTGAGGCTGCCATGACCACCCCGTTCTCTTCCTTCTGGCATCCCCAGGAAGCTCCCAGGACTGAATGATCCCCACAAAATACAGTGGCCAGGATGGGAAGGCTGGAGGTCAACTCCCACCCGCCCCTACCACCATGAGCAAGAGGCCCACATGGAGGTTGGCCCTGAGCTGTGGGTCCCTGTGGGACGCAGGCTCCCATGGAAACTTCAGGGGATGAGAATGGGTCCTCCTGGCTGACAGAGCCTAGTGGGCACTGGGTGTGTGGGGCCTGTGTAGGTAGGTTGGACAGCACTGGGCCTAGCCAGGGAACCGGGGACTGGTGTGGCCAAAGTGGGCAGCAATATGTTGCCAGAACCAAAACTACAGTGCAACCAGCCCAGCTGGTAGGGAGAAGGAGGCCTGCCTAGCAGGACCATCCACCCCTGTCCTGGCCCCAAGCCCAGACTGCCTGCCTGTACTGGACATTGCCTGATCCAGGAGGCCTGGGCATGATGGTCAGGTGGTGTGTCCCTGGGTTCCAGGTCTTGGTAGTCCCTTGGGAGCTGAGCATCCTCTGGGCAGGAGGAGGGCCCGAGGTCCACTGTTTGCATCTGCCCCTGGGGGTGTGCCCCCACCCCAGCTTCTCAGCGCACACGGGGACATGGCCAGGACTCCTCACCTGCTCTGTGGCTCCAGCTCTGAACAGCTCACTGGGTGACTCTGACAGCTTCCTCCCTAAAACTTGGGTCCTCATCTGTGGGAATGGGGTGTCCCAGGCCCCCTGCAGGCAGGAACCCACCCCCAGCTCCTCTGGTGGGCCCTCCTGGGCTTTTTTACCTACTGGCTTGTGAGACCCGGTTGGCCAAACTTGGTGTCCTATTTTTATTTTGGCCTTTTTCTTAGTGTGTGTTTTCTGTAACTACTGCTGTGTAGATCTTCTATATGAGTTTTAGGTAGAGAATCTTGCCCACCCAGAGGTTCCGCACCCCAGAGAGCCTCCACTTCGACCCCCCGGGCTGGTGCTTCCTGTGCTTCACTTGGTGTGAATGTTGAGTGTGATGGATCCACATGGCTGCTCGATCCTGCATCTCCTTCCTTCTTGTTGCCGAGGCCAGTTCTGTTCTTTCTTTCTCCACCTGAACTGCACTTGAAGCCAAGACGAAGGATGAGAAGTGGTTGCTAAGAAGGACCCTCCTGCAGTGAATCCGCTGTGAGGAGGCTGCGCTGGCCCAGCCGGTCATTTCCTTCTCTAAGTTCATTCCAGAGGTCGACCAGGGACAGCCTGTCCCTGCCTGCTCTTGTGGCCCGTGAATCAAGAATGGATTTTACATTTCCAAAAGGTTGAACAAATAAAAAACTAACACTTCATGACACTGAGAAGCTTCTATGTCCATAAGTAAAGTTTGATGGGGGGTGCAGTCATGTCCATCTCTTCACAGGCCACCTGCAGAAGGCTGCTGTCGTGCACGTGCAGCCATGGCAGAGTTGCATCCTTGAGGCAAAGATCAGTTGGCAAAGCTGAAAATACTGACTCCTGGCTCTTTAGGGAAACAGTTTCCAGTCCCTGGTTTAAGGGCTGTGTGGCAGAACCTCAGGATCTTGGTCAGCTTGTTCCTCACTCAGCGCCTGCTGTGGCCTTCGCTAGTATGTCTGCAAAGTTTGCGTGCTATGGTGCCTGTCATGGGGCGTTGAGCTCTGTCGTGCTAGATTTCAGGATATCTGACTCATGGTCATCTGTCTCACCAACAGAGACCCTGTGGCCAGATTCAAACTAGCAGGAACAGTTGGTCTTTGGCAGCAGGGAAACCTTTGAGCTGAACTGCCACCCACCCTGAGGTAGTCCCATGACACCCACTGTCTCAGTCAAGGTTGGGACAGAACTGGTGTCCTGAAGTGCCCTGCGATGTGGATCATAATAGCCAGGGGGGAGAGGGGGTTGTTATTACTCCCCATATCGCGGGGAGTGTCTCACGCCCTGCGATGTGGATCGTAATAGCCAATTACTCCCCCCTGCAATGTGTGTCTATTATTAGCAGTGTCTTTTGTTCAGGATATTAGGAGCAATTTCCCATGTTGTGTGTAAACAGCCTGCGATCGGAGAACGAATACCATCCTCTGCAGCTCCGGATATTAGGAACCATATCACACAATGGGTGTACACTTTTTGGGACATTTGGGTTAATTTCATCCCGTGTTTCCCTGAATATTCGGAGAAATATCACAGGGTGGCTGTACACCCACTACTCTCTTGGCAGGAACATCATACTTTACCTACTGGAAATTAGGAGCAATATCACAGACTGGGTGCCAAGCCACTGTCATATTGGAAGTAATATCATGCTTTCCCCCACAAGTTACAGGAACAATATCACAGGGGGGTGTGTACCTTCTCCAGTAGTGGGAGTAGTATCATCATCTCTTCCTTTAGATGACAAGAACAATATCACGGTGGGTGTACAATCCGTGTGTTTTTGGAAGCAATGTCATTCTCTCTTCTTCTAGGTTTTATGACTCATATCACAGGTGGGGTGTACACCCCTTGTTATATTGGACGGAATCTCATCCTCTTTCCACATGTATCTTTAGAACAATATCCCATGGGGGCTGTCCATCCCTTCAATATTGGTACTAATACCATCTTCTCCTTTCCTGGATATGAGAAACAATATCACAGGAGGGGTGTACACCCCTTGCAATATTGGTAGTAATGTCACCAATCCCCTGTGGTTATTAAGGAAAAAATCCCAGGGTGGCTGTACGGTTCCTACTTTATTGGGAGTAATATCATCCTCTCACCCCCTGGATAAGAGGAACCATATCACTGAAGAGGTGTCCACCCCCTTCGATATTGTCAGCCATGTCATCTTCTTCCCGCCTGGATATTAGGAATGATACCCTGGGGTTGGGGGCGGTGTACACCCACTGCAATATCGAAAGTAAAATCAGCCTCTTTCCCGCTAGATATTAGGAACTACATCACAGGCGTGTGTGCACCTTCTGGGATATTGGGAGTACTATCAGCCTCCATGCCGCTGCGTATTAGGAGCAATATACAGGGGACAGGGTGGTTACACCCCCTGCGATATTGAGAGCAATATTCTTCTCTTTCCCCTGTACATTAGGAACTACATCACAGGGGTCTGTACGCCTTCTGTGATATTGGGATTAATGTTATCCTCTCCCCCACTGAACGTCAAAAACAGTATCACAGAAGGTTGTACACCCGCTGCGATATGGCCAGTAACATCATCGTCTCTATCTTTGGATACTAGGAACAACATCTAAGAGGGTGTGTACACTCCCCTGCGATATTGGGCATAATGTTATCCTCTCTTCCCCTGGATATTAGAAACGATATCCCTGGCGGACAGAGGTGGAGTACATTAAGAACAATATCACCGGGTGAATGTACACCCCCTGCGATATTGGGTGTAGTGTCATCCTCTCTTGCCTAGGATATTAAAAACAATTACACAGGAGGGGTGTACAGCCACAGCCCCTGCGTTATTGGGAGTAATAACATCTCCCCCTCTCGATATAAGGAACAATATCCCAAGGTGGATGTACATCCCCTGCGATATTGGGTGTAATGTCATCGTCTCCCAAAGTGGATATTGAACATAGCGTCACAGGGGGTTATACATCTTCTTCGATATTGGGAGTAATATCATCCTCTCCCCTCAGGATCGTAGGCAAAATATCGAAGGGGTTTTACAACTCGTGCGATATGGGCAGTAATATCATCCTCTTCCCACCTAGATGTTAGGAACTATATTACAGGCGGTAGTACACTTCTTGTGATATTGGGAGTCATATCAACCTCTCCCACTCAGGATATAAGGAACAAAATGACCGAAGGGATGGACACCCACTGCGATAGTTTCAATAATGTCATCCTCTACCCCCTGACTATTAGAAATAATATCACAGAGGGATGTACACTTTCTTCGATATTGGGAGTAATATCATCCTCTCTCCGTCGGATATCAGGAACAAGTCTGTTAATTATTAATATTAATAAATACAATAAAAATTGATAGCAATCATCAATATTAATAATCACAATAAAGATAGTATAAATTAATACTGGTAAAAAATGTTAATGATTAGTATAACAATTAATCATAATATCACTATTAATAAAATAATGATATCAGCAATTAATGTTACTTAAATCAATACTAAGTGGTGTTGGTAATAAAATAATTATTAATATTAAGAACTAATAATATTGTTAAATGACATTAATATTACTAATTATTTTCAAGAGTACATAATCATATATTTAAAATAATTATCCATAGCTAATAATGGTATCCTATTAATTGTGTCATTGATAATTATTAAAATCGACCAAAGATGTTTAATAATTAATCATATTATTACTCCTAATACCACAGGGGGTGTACACCTACCTGTGATGTTGTTCCTAATATCCAGGGACGGAGACCATGATTTTAGTTTTAATATCGCAGTAGGTGTGCACTCACCCTGTGCAGTGATGCTAATATCTAGGGGGTAGAGTATGACATGACTTCCAACATAGCAATGAATGGACAGCCGCCCAGTGATATTGCTCCTAATATTCACGGAAGAAGCGTATAATATCTCTCCCAATATCGCAGGGAGGGTACAACTCATCTGTGATATGGTTCCTAGTATCCAGAGGGGGAGAGGATAATAATTCCAGTATCGCAGGCTGTGTTCACCTGCCCTGTGATATTGTTATTTATATCATAGAAGGGAGAGGATGATATTACTCCCCATAGAGCAGGAGGCATACACCCAGTCTGGGATATTGTTCCTAATATCCATGGGGGGGAGAGGCTAATGTTACTTCCAATATGACAGGGGGTATACATCCACCCTGTGATACTCTTCTTAATATTCCTAGGCCGAGAGGTTGATATTACTCCCAGTATCACAGACACTGTACATCCCCCTGTGATATTCCTCCTGATATCCGGAACAGGAGAAGATGGTTTTAATCCCCATATCGAAGGAGGTGAACACCCACTCTGTGATATCTTTCCTAATATGCAGGGGGAGAGAGGATAATATTATTCCCAATATTGCAGAAGATGTACACATGCCCCCGTGATATTATCCTTAATAATCCAAGGCACAGAAGATAATGTTACTCCCAATATCGCAGAAAGTGTACACCCCCACAGTGGTGTTGTTTCCATGATCCAGGAGGGAAGAGGATGATATTACTTTCAATATCGCAGGGTGTGTACACGCCCCCGGTGATACTGTTCCCAATTTCCACCCAAGAGAGGATGATACTACTCCGAATATCGCAGGGATTAAAAACACGGGGGTGTACAGTGTCTGTGATACTAGGAGTAATATCAACCTCTCGGCCTTGGAATATAAAGAATATCACAGGGTGGATGTACACCCCCTGCCACATTGGGAGTAATATCCTCTCCCTTCGAAGATATTAATAACAATGTCACAGGGCCGGTGACCACAGCCTACGACACTGGGATTATTATCATCCTCTCCTCCTCTGGATATTAGAAATCATAACACAGAAGACCTGTACTCTCCCTGCGATATTGGGACTAATATCATACTCATCTTCCGTGAATATAAGGAGCCATATCACCGGGTGGCTGTCTATTCATTGCTATGTTGGGAGTCATGTCATACTCTACCACACTGGATATTAGGATTTGTGTCACAGGGTGAGTGTGCGCTTATTGCGATATTAAAACTAAAACCATGCTCTCCCTCCCTGGATATTAGGAATGACATCACAGGTAGGTGTACACACCCTGCGGTATTAGGAGTAATAATATGACTAATTATTAAACACTAATGACCAATTTTAATAATTATCGATGACACTATTAATCTGGGAAGTAAACTCCCAGATTTGGGACGTACTTCAGAGGTAGAATATTCATCCCGTCTTCTTTCCAGATGCCTGAGCACAGGGCCTTTCCATGCTTCTCCCCCGATCCTAAGAGTAGCTGAGGTCGAGACTCACTGAAAGCTCTAGGTAAAGATATCCCACCATGCACAGGCTATCTCCGTTCTCTGACCTGGGAACAACTCTGACCAGGATTCCACATCTAGGAGGCCTGGGAACTGAGTGGGATTTTCTGAGCAACGCCAAATGGCTGCTCCCTTTCCGCCGCCGTTGAGGGTCGTACCCTGGTTATCCAGATCACCTAGAAACTATCAGTATCCAGAATCAACAAGATCAACTCTCTGCTCCTCTGACAGCAGAAGGAACATGACCAAAATGAACCAAAGAGCATGGCAGGAAACGATGTGACCGGAAAGCTCAGAGAACAGCCACAGGGGGATGTAAGCAGGCGTTCCCACCTGAATCATGAATAATTAATGAAGCGCAAATCCAGGAGAAATCGAGTTTCAGCAGGTGCAACTCATCCAACAGGAGATCGCCAGAGGGCCAACAACATTCAGCAACTGAGAGTCGGGTGTAGTGTCAAGTGGGACGCGACTGGTTCCAAAGCTCTAGAAGACCATGGGGTCACTTGGACCAAGTGAGAAAATGCCCCCAGTGTGCTGGTTCACCATTCCGACTCCTGCCTGTCTCTTCCCGTCCAGGGAACTTGGACCCTAACTCGTGCAGGTGCAGATGACGACGGGCAGAATGAGGGGACGTGGCACCCAAGTTCCCCGACAAGAGAGTTCCACAGAAAGTCCGCTGGATCTTCGCAAATCCAGAGAAATGGCAACGGGACCCAAGGAAATAGAGCCGCACCGGTGTCCTGGAGACTCTTCAGGCAAAATGCCTGGAGCCGCAGGACGAGCTGAAAAAGGAGCCAGGCACCGAAGGACAAAGCGGTGTTGACTTTCTTCATCTGGGTTTCCCAGTACAGTCCAATTCACGGTGGTTTCCAAGGGCCTCCTGGAGGAGAAAACACGTGAGGGTGTGGTCAGGGTTTTCTGCTGACGCACTTACTGTGGGGAAGAAGGAGAAGCTCTGAAGATGGATAACGACCGAGATTGCATGTCAAGGTGTACCTTCTTGATGACACTGTGGCCTACGTTGAAATAGAGTAAATATGGTCCAATTACACTGTGTCTATTTTAGCACCTTGTTTAAAAAAAAAAAAAAAAAAGATGTAAAACCAGACAGGGGTACTTGCACCAGTGCTACATACCTGACGGGAAACATCTATTCTTCAAAGCTTGCAGCTGTACAGGTAGGTATTAGAATGTCTGTCCATAGTGAACATCATCTTAGAGTGGGCTGGGCAAATAGACCTTTCCAGGTCATGTAATTGGATTAAGTTGATTAGGTTAGGGTCCGTTTCGCGTCAGGGGTCCAGAGGCAGTATAAAAGGCAACCTGGAAAGCAAAGGTCCCTCTCTGCCCGTTCCTCCGGCTTCCTGAAGGCTGCACCGCTTCCAGCAGGGCTGCTCCAGCACCTGCCCATCTGAGCGCCAGCTCACCTGTCCATCTGAGCGCCAGCCGAGGAAAGAAAGTAGACCTGTAATTTCAGGTTAGTTTCCCTGAACGACTGGTTGTTTCACGCAATCCCTGAGGGGTTGGGGGAAAAGAGAAAAAGGAGAGTGAAAGAAACAGATCACAATGGGGCTCGCTGATGCGGTAGGATGTGTTCTCCTTACCCGTAATTCTTGGAACAGAAAGCGAGAAAACATTTCCATCTCCGTGCCTGGGATAAGAGCCAGATGGAAATGCAAAAAGAAATTTATTCCAGCATGCTGAATTGGTGGGTAAATGGAAAAAGAACTTTGGAAAAGGGGTGGTTTGCCCTTTAGCCATGTAAGAAATTCATATGCCACTTGTTCAGCGTTTGTTTAGATGGATTCGTATGGCGTGTGTAAAATACCAGAAAAATAAATAAAGAGGGGCTGGAGCTAAAGCCAAAAAGACAGAGCAGGAAAGACCATCACCTGCTAGTGTGGTAGAGAGGGAGATAACTTCTCTCGATGAATTTGTGTTTGGAAGTTGCCTAATGAAACGGCAAGAGTAGTGATTTGAGTTCTGATAGGAAGCATCCCTTATCCCTGCCTTCAAGCAGACCTGCCAAGGGGTGACATCGGCCATGCCCTGTAGCTTCTATTCTTTTGTCCCTCAGGGGAGAGAGAATCATTGTGTCTTCTACTGGAGTGAATGGTGATAGACCTAAGTCCAGTCTCCAGAATCAGTTGTTTGGTTGGGATTGAAATCTCAACTCCAACTCCACATACCTAGGCCGTGGGCCATGTGGCAGGCAAAGTTTACTCTTGGACCAGGTAGTCACAGCAGAGGAACACACAATATCTGAGGATGCACACACCACATTGTGATCCACAGATTTGACCGACGGGTGGTGAGGTCTCCTCATGACCACACCGTCATGGAATTAGCTGAGGGTTTCTTGTGGGTGTGTGAATATCCAATGTGCCTAACCATCGCTTTGTGTGTGTTTGTGTGTGATTCAGGTGACCCAACCATCAACCCCTGAAAAAGGCGGCCATAAAACGCCCAGGAGACGAAGAAGATGGCACGTCGTGACCCCAAAAGTGGGGCAAACAGACTCGTGAGAGCCCAGACCCTCCAGAAGCAGCAGAGGGCCCCAGTTGGGCCAAGGGCTCCCCCACCCGATGAAGAAGATCCCAGGGTATGTCTAGCCTTGGAATCTTTTGGGTATCGAGGGGGGAGGAGGGGGCGAGTGTCACACGGTCCTCAGAGACTGGGTTGGATTCCAAAGAGTTCTGCCAGCACCACCCGGGTTGCTTTTCCCATCCAAGGTGGGCCTGGCTTGGGACCTCCTCCCCGGCCCGACAGGTCCCTGGAGAGACTCTTGGGAGCAACCTCCCTTTCCACTCAGAATCCTGTGTAGCCAGGTTGGGCTGTGTTGTGGACATCGGGTTCATGATCGTCCCCGCTAGAACCCTGAGTCCTTCCTTTGAGAGTTCCTCCCTCACATGGGCTTTGGGAGGGAACATCGTAACCGAACCCTCCCGCCACTTAAGGGCCCCCATGCCGGTGTCCCCGCTTTGGAATCCTCACTCAGTTCTGAATTCACAATCCGTCTCAATGTTGACATTGGATCACTGCCTGTGGCTTCAGCTCATTCACTGGCATCACTTCCTTTCCACCCACAGGTCAAGTGCAAAAACTGCGGGGCCTTTGGCCACACGGCCAGAAGTACCAGGTGCCCCATGAAGTGCTGGAACGGAGCCCTGGTTCCCCAGACCTTTGGGAGAAAGGAAGGGAAGGAAAACCGGAAACCATGGAAGCCCCAGGTTCGAAGGAACCCTGGGCCCTTGAACAAGGAAAAGGGAGAGAAGGAAGCGAGACCAAGGTGAGCAGTGGGAGGGGTTTTCACCACCCTTAGGGTACTGCCACCTAAGGACACGGTGTCTCTGCACCCGCACACCGTGTGCCTTTCCGTCTCTGGGACAGGGAAGGAACGCTGCAGAGAAACAGACCAGAGCTCCGTGTCCTCCCGGGTTCCCCATCCGGGAGCTCCTTTGGCTCTGGGAGATTCAGGGACGGTGGAGAGGCGGGGGCGCTTCGTGCGGGTTCCCCATGACAGGGGGAAAAGCAACGGAATCCAAATGACAGTACTTACTTGGGAAGCCTAGAGGGCCACCAGCAGGATGGGAAGGTTGGCACATGAGGGAAGGTGCAGAGGCGGAAAGGGCGCAAAAGTTCCATTTATGTATCACAAAACACAGAACGGGACTGGGCCCCAGACAGGGTTCTCCCTGTCTCCTGGGGAGAACCAGGGGGCAGGGCCTGAACTTTTTCTCTTCTGCAGGCAACAAGACCTGCAGAGGAAGGCTCTCCTCCAGATCTTTTCCGGGACACCTCCGGAGAAGCTGCCGCCAAATCGAAAAGAATCCATGGAATCTTGTGATTATCTGAGGGTGAGTGTCACCCTGGGCCCCTGGTCTTTTTCTCCTCTAGGTCACCCTGGTTGATTTCCTTTCAGGTTCCCGTGTGTGTGAGGGGATCGGGGAACCCTTCTTCCTGCCTTCTTGGGGTCAGGGACTCCATGATCCTTCCAGGTCCATTTGATTCCAGATGAAGGCATCTGAAGATGCCGTATTTCCTGTTGCTTTCTCTCTGTGCAATGATGGCAAGCCTGCCAACAACGTCTTCCTAGCGGCGTGAGGAAATTAGTCCCTCAGGGGCCCCAAACATGGAGGCGGCTCACCCCAGGAACATGCATGTTTTCAGAAAAGACGTCCTGGGAACCCTTGAGCCACCGACCTGCCTTCAGAAGGGCATTAGTCCGTCCCACTTCATGGAAGGCTGAGTGGAGGCGCTTTGATCCAGTGAATGCCCAAGACACAGTCTTTAGAAAAGTGGTATTCTCAGATCATAGCTCGAGAGTGCATTTTTCATGGGTCTTGCCCCGATCAGCACTCACCTTGAGGATCTGTCCCTACTTCCAAGGACCGCCTGTCCTTACCGTATTAAGAATTTCCTGCTGTGTACACCTTGTCTTTGGATGTGGTTGATTTCCATGTTGGCTCGATGCCGAGGAACTTCTAACGTGTGTGGTCTCCTTTCTTTCAGGTTGCAAGCAGGCCAATGCCGGTCCAAGCAACTAATAAGAGGCCACGCGTGGACCGTGCCCTCACTGATGGCTCAGCTACGAAAATGTCTGACACGGTATCCATCTTGGCTTCACTGTCTCCCCTCAGAAAAGCCAGTCTGAGCTCCTCGTCAAGTCTCCGACCAAAGGAACGACAGACAGGGGCTGTGGCCGACATCCCTCAGCCTGGAGTCAGGCAGCAGGGCCCGGAGCCTCTCGTCGTGAGGAAGCCGACACACAGCAGGCCTCAGGGTGGCCGTCGAGAAGTTCCCCAGGCTGCCTCCAAGCCCCACGGCCTGATCCGGGTCATCAGCCCCCAGGCACAAGACAAACGTCCTGCGGTGACCTCACAGCCCTGCCCACCAGCCGACACACACAGCTTGGGCCTCGGCTCCAATCTCAGTTTCAGGCCAGGAGCCAAGAGACCTTCCCAGGCTCCGACTCAGGCTTGCCTGAACTTCCCCAAGAAACCGAGAATGGGTCCCTTCCAGATGCCCGAAAATGCCATCCAGGGAGGTGAGCTGGGGGCCCCGGAGACTCTCCAACCTCCGCCAGCTGCAACCGAACTCAGACCAAGTCCGTCGCCCCAGATGAGCAGGAGGACACCCGCCCAGGTGCCCAGCAGCGACCGGCAGCCTCCGCACAGCAGACCTTGCCTGCCTACTGCCCAGGCCTGCACCATGTCCCATCACCCAGCGGCCAGCCACGATGGGGCCCAGCCTCTCAGAATGCTCTTCCGGAGACTGGAAAACGGATGGTGGAGCTCCAGCCTCCTGACAGCTCCCTTGTTTCCCTCTCCTGAGAAGCCGGGAGCCTTCCTCGCTCACAGCCGTCATGTCTCAGAGAAGTCTGAGGCTCCCTGTGTTCCTGTCCCCCTGAGTGTCCTCTATGAGGACCTTCAGGTTTCCTCCTCCTCAGAGGACAGCGATTCTGACCTGGAGTGAGACTACAGGTGGCCAGGGCTCCATTGCATCCAGCTCCCGTGATTTGGAGGGGTCTGTGGGACTAAGGAGCACAGAGCAGAGAGCAGACTGTGTGTGGTGACTCCCAAACTCCCCAGCTGTGGTGCTTCTGGGGATGTTGGAGCCCAGGCCAGGCAGGGACCACATGCAGAGACTCTGCCTCATCGAATTCTGGTGAGGGACATTGTAGTTCGCAGGGCGCTCCGGAAACCCGCCACCAGAAGCATCTGTGCCAATGATTCGTTGCCTCAGAAACTGGGTGACGGTGACGCGTGGGAGTCAGACTTCCGCTGTGATGTCAGTAGGAAACTGGGGAATGATTGTGCATTTGCTCTCTAGATGACTGAATCAGGGAACAGTTAGGGAACCCTGAGAGATGCAGGCCTTCAGCTGTGCCCCGCCCTGACAGCAGTGTTTTGGACGCTGTGAAGCGTTCTGCACAAAGCGTTCTTGGGGTGTTTCCTCAGCCTCGAAAATTGGGCTCTGGAATGTCATTGGAAATAGGTGTGTTTAATTTGTTTTGAAGTGAATAAAATTCTCAAAAAGATGACGTACTCTCTTTTGACTTTCATTCCGTGTTTGTGTGTAACTGATTTTCCAAGGGCTTGAAAATTTCTTGACTTGTCAGCAATCCAAGTCATTTTGTCTCTGAAACAGAGTTGATTGAGGGGACCGCAGGTCTTCGCAGGACCTGTGACTTCTTAAGCATCCACAGGGGCAAGAGAACCTCAGCCCCACTCTACCAACACGCACCTAGTCAAATTCCGCCAAGTGAATCTCACGCACACTAACACGTGAGGAGTGTTGCTTACACCACGAGTCCCCATTTGGCTCACGGCGATGCCACATGTGGGGTTTCACACGTATGTGTTGCACCGCAGTCCATTTCACAGTGGTAGAATAAATGTATTGGTTTTTTGTCGGTTTGTTGGAGGCAAAAGCCTGTGATGTTGTTGGTTTTTGGTGGGAGAGTTTCACTTTCGAAAAGAAAATACTCTGAAAATGGAGGTTGTCCTAGATTGTATTTCAAAGTGAGTCTACTTGATGCCAGTGAAGCATATTTTGGCATATAATACATATGGTTATATTATATTTTGTCTATATTACCTCATTTAAAAAAACTATTTTGTGAAAAATGTCAGAGTTAGATATACCAATGTTCAATTTCTGATCACGTGTCCAGAAGCACTGTAAAATGCAGCCTAGAATGCAAAAACTTCTTTGTTGAATTCTCTGAAGAGCGGCATTGCATTCAGGGGTTTTCAAGGTGCACTAGTGTGGTATGAGCTGGTCTTTGGCTTCCTGCTGAAGTTAGAATCCTGTAGATTGTTTAGGGGTGGTGTCTGCTTGTCCCATCTTTCCAGGTCATCGTTAACCTTTCCTTGGCACCCACGTGGACTCAGAACTTACCTAGAGTCACAGGCAGGTCTGGGAAGCTGGCCTTGAGCCTTTGTGCAGTCCATGATGGTTCCATCCTCTGATCCGCTGGGGCACATTCTGCAGAGGGATGGGCTGGCATAAGCTGTCCCTGCCTTTCTGAAAATCACGGAGATTCCTGGTACCTGAGGCCACATACAAATATCTGTGTAGTTTCAGGCAGGACAAGGATGCCATTCACAGGCTCCTGTTCTTCCACTTAATGGCAGCAAGAGTGATTCCTGGGTTTCCTAATTGACTTCAAAACAATTTTGGTGACTTTGTTGTGTCAATGACCACTCCTGTTTCTGTGGCATCCAGTTCACCTGTAAGGTTTTTGGGGATTATGTGGAAACTCGTGCATTTTTCCAGAGCCTCACTTCATCCTGAATGCTCTCAGGCATGCACAAGCAGATCCCTGCCTTGGTGGCTTCTTGGAGCATTGCAGGAGACCCCTTAGGTCTAGGAGGCACTAGGAGGTCCATCAGGAATTGGGAGGGCATGTGTCTGCCCATCTGTAGTGTGAACTTGTATTCACCTTCAGAATGCAGATTCTTCCTGAACTAATAAATTATCTTCATCTTGGTGTAAGTAGCCACAAAAGAATAATTCATATTAACTCCATGAATAAAAATAACTGAAAACCAACAATGGAGTTAATAATGACAATGTTAATTATTATAATATTGATAGTAATAATAAAACAAAGGCATTAGAGATTAGAGATTCCCTTAGGTGAAGGACAATGTGAAGATATAGGGATACATGAGTTGTTTGGACTCAGAGTCCAATGAAACGTGTTCCTCAAAGGCAAAGACAAGAAGCATAAGGAAAATACAAAGTTCATGGATGATCACCTGGGCTACCTTGGAACTCATGTGGGAACACTGCAGGCAAAGTGTACCTCGTCCTGGGACTGCCCACCACCTAGCCCCCACTCACCTTCATGAGGTAGGACAGCAGGATAACGGGGAAGGAGTCCATGCAAGGGATGCAAGACTTGTGTCACACCTGATTCAAAGAAGCACTGCTTATGACAGATGTTTATCTCCTAACACTGTGGCACCTCTAACTACCTGGCTGCATGTCTGCCACTTGTTCTTCTTAGGTCACAGGAGGGACAGATATTACTGTCCACCCATCTGCATACAGCGCCATTGGAGGACTTTATCCTTGTTGCTTCCTCTTTGGAAAGGGGCAACATACATGGCAGATGCCATTCTCTGTCTCTTTGGAAAACTTTGCCAGCACATTTAAGGTTTTCTTCAGCCACAGAAAGCCACCTGCTTCAAAGTCTCACCCTCCACAAGTGGCAAGCACACAATTATTAATGGAGGCAAGGGATGCATAGACTTTGCCATTTGATTCAATTGGGACAAATAGGGGAGGCCTTCTTAGCTGAACAGCTCTGTCTGTGCGGCCAGTTGACAAAGTCAGGCTGCGTTGCCATTAGACTTGTCCCTTTGCACAGAAGGCTTCCCTCTAATCCTTTCCACAGATGTGGATCCTGACATTACTTCCTAATAAACATCCTGCACACTAAACTTCATCTATATCCAGCTCCCTGGGAACCAAACCTGTGACAAAAGTGAAAAGTTTCTAGGGAAAATATGGTTTCCTTGTCAGACAGGGATCAAATTCTGCTGAGCTAGAACATAAGGTAAAGTCTGATGCCATCTCATGATTTTTTTTATTAGGACATTACCACTGCCAGCAAAAATTATGTGCATCAATTCATGGGGACAAAAATCATATTGGAGTGGGATGAGGTTGTTGTGAGTTGAGGAGAAATTTTGACGAATGAACTTTACCCTCAGTTGACTTCAGGAGAGGAGATGAAGATGAAAACAGCTGGAAATAAAAGATGTCCAAAAACATTTTTCTGGTTTTTTAAAAATCAAATTTCAGGTTGGGAGACGCTATGTTTAAATTCTAAAAGGATGTAGCATACTGAGAGGAAATAACAATAGATAAATTGTCCTTTTTGTAAATAATACACTTTATGGTACGACAGGAGACCAAGGGACACAACACAAATTTGGAGTTAAAGAAACTAAGAGACATTGTCGATACTCAGCTGTTATGGCAGAGATGCCGGAATGATGGATGTCCACGTAGCAGTATTTTTTTTTTTTTAGACATAATCTTGATCTATAACCAGGCTGAGGTGCAATAGTGTGATCTCAGCTCACTGCAACCTCCGCCTCCTTGGTTCAAGAAATCGTCCTGCCTCAGCCTCCCAAGTAGCTGGGACTACTTGCGCACCACCACACTCAGCTAATTTTTGTATTTTTAGTAGAGATGTGGTTTCACCATGTTGGCTAGGATGGTCTCGATCTCCTGATCTTGTGATCTGCACCCCTTGGCCTCCCAAAGGGTTAGGATTAGAGGTATGAGCCACTATGCCCGGCCCATGTAGCAGTACTTTTGAACTTAATGGCTGAAAGCATCCACCTCCAAACTTATGTATTATATTCGCAAAAGAGTACAAACCATGTAATGAATTTTAAGGGGAAGACAAGCCTGTGGGAATTCAACAGCCATGGCAACGTTTTGAACTTCTTTTTATTAAACATATAAGAAGTAAGTGAAGTTCAAGACCTAACAGAATTGCCAGGAATTATTTGAAGAATTACCAAGATGACTTAGACACTATGAAATCCTTACGATGCCCTCTGGTGGAGTTTCCTCCTGGAGCCAGTGATTTTAAGCCAGAGGCAAATGTCTCTGCAGGCATAAGAATTCGACCCAAATGTACTCTTCAACTTTAAATGAGATGACAATAAAATTGTCTCCTATATAGTAACAACTTTTTTTTTTCTTTCAGACAGTCTTTTTCTGTTGCCTAGGCTGGAGTGGAATGGGGCACTCTTGGCTCACTGCAATCTCTGCCTCCTGGGTTCAAGTGATTTTCCCACCTCATCCTCCTAAGTAGCTAGGATTGTAAGCATGTGCCACCATGTCTGACTGATTTTTGTATCAGCAAAATTATTTCTGGGGTGGAGAGTTAGGGACCTTTATTCTCCCACATCCAAAAACGTGTTCTCCAAATGATCTGTCAATAGAAATAACTGATACGTATATTTGCTAACCTATCTTTTTCTGTCTTTAAATTCAGAACTAGAGTGTGGAAAAGTTATATTAAGAAGGTTTTCTCAATTTTCAACACAAGTGATGGGCTAGGCACTATTCTAGGTGCTACAGATACACATTCACATACCCACAATAGTTATGCACCAAAAGAAAAGTACAGATTAGCTTTTTGTTTTTTTGAGATGAAGGTTAATTCTATCACCCAGGATGGAATGCAGAGGCGCAATCTCAGCTCACTGCAACCTCTGCCTCCTGGGTTCAAGCGATTCTCCTGCCTCAGCCTCCTGAGTAGCTGGGATTACAGGCATGTGCCACCATGCCCAGAAAACTTCTGTATTTTTCAGAAAGACGGCTTTCATTATGTTGGCCAGGCTGGTCTCAAACCCCTGGTCTCAAGTGATCCCTGCACCTCGACCTTCCAAAGTGCTGGGATTATAAGCATGAGCCATAGTGCCCAGCCAAAGAGAATAGCTTTAAATAGAAAGCATGAAAACAAAAGAAACGTATGCCCATCAATTTTATACTGTATTTGGCCAGGTGCAGAAGACCGACTTGTAGTATTGTAAGGAATAAGGTCAGTTCACATCTAATTGTTTGGACAAGTCACCAGAAACCAAAAGTTGGAGGAGTTGTATCTTTTGAGGTGGGTTGCACAGGCAAGCAGCAAGTTGCTATCTCTCCAAAGTCCTAAACTGTTCTATGTCTCCTACTGTGGAAAAATGCATCTTCTACTTGATTTCAATTTATATAGGAAAATGCTTAATAAAACTAATAAGGGCTACATTCTTGGGACACAGCTAGACCACACATATACTGAATCTTGATTCTGGAAACACATCTTGTTCAATGTAATTGGATTTTCATGACAACAAAAATGTAACCCTGACACAATATTGGAGAGTCAAAAGGAAAGGACATTTTGGATTGAATTTTTTTATTTTAAAAAATGTCCTTGAGTTCTATTAACAATAGCTAAAATCTGGGAACAACTCAAATGTCTACCGAGAGGAAATCGATAAACAAATTATACGCATATTATAGAGTAATATTGGGCAATAAAGGGGGATGATCAACTCTATTAATCAACATCTTGGATCAATATAATCTTTCTCACCCTGAGTGGGGAAAGCTAAGCTAAAAAGTGTCCTATAATATAAATAAATGTGCACAAAATTCTAGAAGAGACAAACCTAATATAAGCTAAAAAAAATTCAGAAAAGCCAGGTACAGTGGCTCATGCCTGTTATGCCAGCACTTTGTGAGGTGGGTGGATCACATGAGCTCAGGATTTTGAGACCAGACTGGCCAACATGCTGAAGCTACTCCGTCTTTACCAAAAATACAAAAATTAGCCCAGTGTGGTATTGTGTGCAGGAACAGAAAACCAAATACTACATATTCACCGTTATAAGTGAGAGCTAAACATTGGGTTATACATTGCTTAGCTCTCACTTATATGGAAACAATAGACACCGGAGATTCTTAGAGGGAGGAGGGAGGGTTGGGTACAAGGCCTTAAAAACTGTCTATTGGGTATTATGTTCACTATGTGTGTGATGAGATCATTCATACTCTAAACCTCAGCGTCACACAAGACATCCATGGAACAAACCTGCACATGTATCCTCTGTGTATAAAATTAAAATTAAAAAACTAAAATGAACTAACAGATATGAGTAGGAATTTCTCAAAAGAAGAGATACAAATGGACGATATATATATATAAACAATTCTTACCCTCTCTAGTCATCACGGGAATGCAAATGAAAACTACCATGAAATATCACCTCACACCTGTTAGAATAACTATTATCAAAAAGATGGATGATAACAAGTGTTGGTAAGGATGTGGAGAAAAGGGAGCCTTTGTATACTGGTGGTGGGAATGTAAATTAGTATGGCCATCTTGGAAAATAGTATGGAGGTTTCTCAAAAAATTAACAATAAAAATACCATTTTGTTCCAGCAATCCCATTTTTTTTTATATATATATATAACATATAATATATATATGAAGTCATTGAAATCATTATGTGAAAGAGATATCTGCACTCATATGTTCCTTTCAGCTCTGTTCACAATAATCAAGATATATGAAGAAGACACACATGTTATCATTCATTCACGGACGGATGAATTAACGTTTTATATATATATGTACGCACAATGGAATATTATTCAGTATTATATAATAATGAAACCCTGTCATTTGTGACAGCATCGGTGGATCTGAAGGGCATGAAGTCATGTGAAATAAACCAAACACAGAATGACAAATATTGTATGATTTCACTTGTATTTGAAATCTCAAATAAACTCAGAAGCAGAGAGTTGACTGGAGGTTGCCAGGAGCTCTGGTGCAGGCAAATGAGTAGGTGTGATTATAGTACAAAGTTTTAGATATACAAACATAAATAAGTTCAGGAGGTCTAATCTACAGCATAGTGCTTATAGTTATGAATGCTGTATTGCATACTTAAAATATAATAGGAGGGTGAATTTTATGTTAATTGTTCTTACTAATAGAAATAATAATTAGAATGGGAGGGAGAACTTCAGGAGGTGATGACTATGTTTATAATCTTGATAGTAGTGATGCTTTCACAATGTATCCTTATCCTCAAACTCACTGAGATATACACATTAAATAGGTACAGCTTTTTGAATGTAATCATATCTCAACAAAGTGTTTTTAAGGGAGGTTGGTTAAAAAATTTAAAAAGGAAGGGTAGATGTTCCTTTGCCCTTCTCCCACACCTTTTTTCTTCCTGCTGTCTAGAATTCAGAAATAATAGGTGGGAATTTAGCAGCCAATCTAGGGTATTTTCTAAAGTATAGCAGAGCAGATACCTGGAAGGGACCTGCATCCCTAATGATATTAGAAAGTATCTGTACTAGCCCTGAATGGTGTAACTACAGGTTAATTTTAAGTGACAAAGAAATCAACTTCTGTCTTGTTTAAGCAACTTCATTCAGGCATTAATTTTATAAACATGTAGAGAATACATACTCCTTATGAGCAGAAACAATGTTTATAAATAAAACAATGGTGATAAATAAAAGAAAATAAAAAGCAGTGAAACAAAGTGGTTTAATAGCTATACATAGTTGTTTTGTTGAAAGATTCTGCTGCTAATATTATTCAATATTTTTGTATGCTGGTGCAAGTAAGGAAATTTACATTGTCTAATAAAAATTATTTATCAATTTATAAAACAGTAAACATTTCATAGAATGGGGCTAAGAATCTGCACTGCAAAATAACTTTCAGTTGATTTTATGCACAGTAATTATTGAGAATCCCAACAGATCTGGACCTACATAGGTGCTATCAAGACTTAAGGAAGAAAATTTTCCTGACTCTATCCACACCTCCAGTTAGTAACAGATCTAGAGATTCAGAACTCAAATCCAGACCTCCTGCTTGCATGTGCAGTGGCCTTTCACTGTCCTGTTTCGCTTCACTTGTTGAAGAGGATTTGAGAATAAATGACCACATGATTCAACTCTCTCCTCAGCTCTGAGGAATATAGCCCTGTCCTGGCAAACAAGAAGCTCACACAGTAGTAGAGGAGGCAAATAGACATTCACTAATCTAGCATACAAGCAGTAGGCACTGTACCATAAACAAGGCACTGTGGGGGTTCAGACCAGGAGCAAAGCAGGGATTAGCAGGGCTAGTAAAGTCTGGGAAGTGTTCACTAACAAAATGTCTAATCATTAACTAAACCAAATGGTTTCTCAACATGGCCTAATTAATTGTAACTTAATATAAATGGTTGGTTGTTCATAAACCTTAACCTTTTGCCAAAATATTTGTAGCTTATGTTCCCATTTAACAAGGTTTTCTGGTCAAAACTGTGCACCCACATCTTTCTAATGAACTTAGTGTCCAATAAAACATGGACTTTCAGTCATCCCATGAAGGTGATTTTGCGTGCATAATACATCTCTGTCTGTGAATATGCCTAATGAGGTATGGAAGGACATTTATTATCCAAACAAAGACATTCCACTGGTGCTAGAGAGCTACAGACGGAAGTTTTTTCTGCCTACTGGAAATAAAGGCAAGCTTTCTTCTTCCTTCAGCAGTGAGGATTGCTGTCCTCCTCTTTATCATTCTCTCTCTCTCTTTTTTTTGAATGGGCAAAACTCTACCAAATAACAAGATAAACTTTGTGTAAGCCTTGGTAAGAGCAGAGTGTCTGACACCTTATGGTGCTATAATACTCAAAGCAAAAGCAAAATCACCTATGACCAGAAAACGGAGTCACAGGAAATCTAGAAGACTTATTGGCCGAGAGACCTGTAGCCTCATAGTTCATTAGCTCTCCATAAGAACTCTCACGTGAAATGAAGTCAGTGGTGGTTCAAGTACTTGAAACCCTCATTACTCTACCTCTTAATGTGAGTTAATTAGGCAAGTTTACTAGCAGTTACTAGACCTCAAAAGCAAGAGAATCAGGCATTATTCTACTAAATATTGTTCTCCATAACTCCTCTATTTTCTTTAGGAAAAGCTAGTTAGCCTAAGACACTTGGCATAAGGGCTATGCCAAAGCTATGTTGGGGTCAGCCAGGAAGGATTCATGGGGGTCTCCTTGAAAATATTACAATAATCGAAGAAATCTTCAACCTATTGCCCCTCAGTACTGTTGGTCCCTTGTACTTGATTTTTCCCCTTAAGTTTTATTCCAATTTCTAATATTATCATTCCCTCTTCTTTCTCAGCAACTAGTCCTCCAAAGTAGAACTTAAACAATGACCAGACATGGCCCTGCAACAGAGCATATCCTTCTACATTTAGCATGCAATCATGAATCACAGGTATAAGACCCCTTGAACAGACATGATTTTGGTGACTACATGTAGGACTTACTGCTTTTACCCAAGAAGAGGATCAGACATCCTAAGTAGCTCAGAAATTTTTCTGGAGCTCTTGAATGTGTATAGGCAAGAAAGATTAAGCAACCTGTTGCCTTACATGAGGCATACTATTTTCTTATGTTTTCTTTTGAATTCAGGATTTCAAGGTTGGGGAAGGAGTGGGAAAGTAGCCATGGACATGTGAGAATGTGGATGATCCTTTTATATTGTCAGGAACGGTTAAATTCTATGCTTTATGTTGTTTGCTAAAAGACACTTTCCAAAGCTTTCAACAGAAAATATAATGGCACACATGCCTATTCTTGGTGAACCCAGACTTTTTATCTAGTCTGTGATAGTCAGTTTCGAAAGACTGCTTAGGGTAATGAATCCTTCAAGTTGTAAAGATGAAGGGAAGTTTTTCGACAATTCTCATTTTGCTGTAGGAAAACTAATCTGGAAGAAGTAAAAGGGAGAGATTGAAGTGGGAGAGAACGGAGGTGGAAAATGAGTTCAGTTGATCAAATATTTGTTAAGTATGTCGGGCCCTTACAAGGAAGCAAGCAAAGAACAAAAGCATGTGATGGCCTTGCTCCTAAGAAGCCAGAGGCCAGTAACCTGGATGGCTATAGACCAGAAAAACGTTCACAAGCCCCTACAATACAGCACTGGCATAGGATGAAGAAGAAGATTCTTTCTATGAGATAAATAGCATACAACCAAATAAGAAAGCCAAAAGTTACACAAAGTTCAAAAACCTAAGGCACCAACCTTTAAGAGATCTGATTGTCGGTGATGACTTTGGAAGGAAAGTTATTATTAGGATTATTTTAGTACTAAGAGTTTTGAGCTGTCTATCCAATATTTTCATCTGCACCTCTGCCTTAGTAATACTGTCTGTGTGTGTGCGTGCGTGCGTGTGTGTGTGTGTGTGCACATGCGCCTTTTCATGTATTTGAAATATATTATCTATACCACACTCCACATAGGTTTGGGGGTTAATTACAAACAGGCTGATCTGAATCTATACTCTTAGGGACGGGGTTAAGCTACTCTACCACATTGTGAAGGGTTGATATGTAAGAGACTCTGAACATCTTATAAATTATCTTTAAAATGTTTCCTTTCTTGGGAAGGGAAGAATAAGTATTTGTAAACAAATGCAGAAATATCTTTACCTAAACAAAAGAACAGTTAGTTAACCTTGTTGTGATTAGCAGAGAGGATAGCTGCAGACACTATAAAATCACTCAGCAACAAGATTTGACAAAACGTTAAAGATGGCTCTATTTTTCCTGTTTTATACAGGAAAATATTAAGGCCCTGGGAATTGAAGTACTTTTCCCAACAGTGGAGTAAATGTCAGAGTCAAGGCTGTGTTTTACATCTCGGTTTTCCCACACATCCTACCCTATGGTTCTGTTGTGCTGTTCCTTTGTGTGACTCCTCAAAGCCTGGTTAAAGGTGATACCGTATCAAATTGTATTAACTCAGTAGCACAAAACACCAGGGAATTGATTTATAAGTGTATTAACCTTGTGGCATTACTGAAGACCTATCTGATTAGTAGTTATCAAGTAGTCACCCTGGCTAAATATATAGGTTTGATTTTTAATTTTGAAAATGAAAAATATTTTAAAATATATGTCTTACATCCATATCTCCAGGAAATTTTAATCAAGTTTTAAAACTTTCAAATTTAGATAAACTCATGTTTTTTGTTGTTTTAATTTTCACTCAATGAAAATAGTAAAAAACTAATTGGATAGAACAGCACAGCAGAAGCATTACTTATCGCCAAAAATGGGATACAACAAGACTGAAGAAGAAAATTCAGGACAGTGCTTAAAAAAGCAGTCTAATGAAAAGTGGGGTCTCCTCAGGATGTCCTTAGGTAGACATTGCAGCAGAACTGCAAAGTTTTCTTTAGAAGGCTGGGGAAGAGAGGAGGAAACAGAGAAGGGGCAAGAGTGGAAACTAGAATGAGGCTCAGAATACCAAGCGTTAGTGCTGTCCCTATCACCTTCCTCACTTGATCACTGGGTGATCTTGGGCAAGTTTCTTCCTTTCCCTCAGCTCATTTCCTCATCTGGAAGGTAAGTCACTAGACAAGATAGCCTTTGATGTTCATTGTAACTCTAACTGATCTTCCCCAAGCAAATAGCTGGGAAAGACACTGTGCCCACAATATGCAAGACACAAGGTTTACAAGCAAAGAACAAATCAAAACAAAAGATGTTTTAAAACCCCTAATGTCACTTGAATTCTTACAACTAAGCAATGGTACATCATACTTTTACAAAGCCCTTCTGTGATTTCATTTTTAAAATCATTTCAAGTTTTATTTTACTTCATATTAAGATAATGGGAGATAAAGTGTTACATGGGTTCATGCAGGAATATATGTAAGAGACACAAAAATCCAAAATAGGTAATTGTTATATTAGTTGTTCCCTTTACTGAGGGGGAGCAGACAAAAGAATGTTAGAAAAAGCTTCATAAAGTGGATTACATAGAATGTGCTTTTAAAAAGTTTGGTATTTTATTGAGTGGGAAAGAGCAATATGGGGAGTTATTGTTCAAGGGTTAAAGCTATGCAAAATGAGTCAATTACAAAGATAGGCTCTAAAACATAGTACCTATAGTTATTACTGAGGTATTTTGTATTTAACAATTTGTTAAAAGGGTCGATCTTAGGGGTTCTGACAACAACAACAACAATAAAGGGACGTAGGAAACACTTGGAGGTGATGGATATATTATTACCTGGATATTGGTTGTGGTAACAAGAGTAATATCTATGTGCAAATTTGCCAAACTATATCCATTAATTACGTACAGTTTTTGTATAACAATTTTACTTCAGTTCCTACTATATTGCCTGGCAAACAATACTTTATACTTAAAGTAAGAGCAATGACTATTGCATGTGTATGTTGAAAATAATAAAGAAAGCAGGTGACAATAAGACATCCTGAGTCTTTTGGAAATAAACAGCATTCACCTGCTTTCTCATCCATTGAGATATCACCACATTTATGTACTTGTGTGTCCCTGGAAGTTTCTTGTGGGAGATTTAGTTATTCTCTTTTCGTTAGGCTCTACTAACCAAGAACAAATCACAGACTCAGACAGCATCATAAAAAGGCCCAGACCCACGATGTCCAGAGACTCCAGGCTCAACCTACATTGATGCTGGCCCTTCAGCCATGAGACTCCATTTGCTTCTTCTTATTCTCCTTCTTTTTTCAATTCTTTTATCCTCAGGTAAGTTGGTAGCTGATTACTACAAGGTTCTGCAGATTAGAAGGCTATATCCCTGGACAGACAAGATCCTAGAATCAGTCCTGTGAGTTCAAGAACCTAATATTTACAGCTTCACTAGGATAATAATAGGAAAAAATAGAAAAGAGACTCATTTAGCAGTAGCTCCTGTTGATAAGATTCCATCCATGTTTTTTGATCTAGTGAGTGTATATAATAATGGATGCTGCTGAAATTCAATCCTGTCAGATCAAACTGCCTACATATAAATTTCCATATCCCACCAAGGCATCTCAAGATACAAAGTAAGAATACAACAGAATGTGACCTCAATGAGATGTCTTTGTGGGACCTGGAAATTTATATGCAGGCAGTTAGATCTGACAGGATTGAATTTCAGCAGCATTTATTATTATATTTGCAGAGGTTGCAGTGAGACAAGGTCGCGCCATTGCACTCCAGCCTAGGCGACAGAGTGAGACTCCAAAGAAAGAAAGAGAGAGAGAGAGAGAGAGAGACAGACAGGAAGGAAGGGAGGGAGGGAGGGAGGAAGGAAGGAAGGAAGGAAGGAAGGAAGGAAGGAAGGAAGGAAGGAAGGAAGGAAGGAAGGAAGGAAGGAAGGAGAGAGAGAGAAAGAAAGAAAGAAAGAGAAAGAAAGAAAGAAAAGAAAGAAAGAAAGAAGAAAGAAAGAAAGAAAGAAAGAAAGAAAGAAAGAAAGAAAGAAAGAAAGAAAGAAAAAAGAAAGAAAGAAAGAAAAAAGAAAGAAAGAAAAAAGAAAGAAAGAAAAAAGAAAGAAAGAAAAAAGAAAGAAAGAAAGATTAGTGAGGGAGAGTGAGTGAGAGTGAGTGTGTTTGGGCCCCTACTGATGATGCTAAACTATCACAAGCCCACACTCAGCCTTTCAACATTTGCTGGAGATTCACTTGTTTCCTTGTTATCTCCACCAAGGGCAGCTTCCTCCTGCTTCTGCTGCTGCAACTCAGCTAGGCACAAAGCATCTGTGGATCCGTTCTTTTTTCAGCAGGGCTTCATCACTCTGAATTTAAGTTAATTAGCTTTTTTTGAGACCTCAGTTCTGTGTTTTAAAATGAAATCTATGATCTATAGTTTATCCAACTTATTCTCTTTGTCAGGGCAAGAGCATTTTTCTATAACTTTCTAAATTCTAAACAAAAGTAAAAGTTCACTTCTTTTCAGAATCCCCACGTGTCAGAAAGTGTTACTATTATCATCAGTTCAGTGATATTTATGGAATTCCAAGTTGACTCTAATATCAGCTTTTGGGTTAAATTCTTTCTTTCTGATATGTAGCCTTTGAAATTTTATTTGCTGCGGATCTCTTGGTAGTGGGGATTACAGGCATGAGCCACCACGCCCAGCCAGACCTGCCCGTTTTTTCTATCATCTATATTGTTTTACTATTGTTTTTACATCTTTGTAATAGTAGATTGTTTCTTTAAACAATTGATACATACCTGCTTAATTATTTCTCCACATTGACGATTTCAATACATCTAGTTTTAAAGGGTCTAGATATGCTATTCATTTCATTAACTTTTATTCATGGTGTCTTGCTTACCTGATCATTTTTAATACTGAACTCATTGTTCATCCTTAACCTGACATCATTTTATGGTCTGAAATGAGAATGCTATTATCCAGACTTCCTCTGTGAAGCCGACCCAATGCTTTAACTCAATATAGAAGTTTCAGCATTAACAAACTGGAACTTCTGATGGCCCCAGAGTCAGTAGTACCATCATTAGCATTACTGATCATAGCAGATCTTCCCAGAAGATCTGGGAAACCCTCACCCCCCTCCATCAGTTATCCAATACAAAGTGCCCACTGCTCAAGCTCCAGTTCACAGACTATTTTTGTGTTTGAAAGAGGAGATATTTTCAGAACTTGCCTAACCATTTTCAGGGATAGAAATGTTTCAAAGAGATCCTCTACTATATATATGTTCTATAGCAGCAGTCACTTGAGAGCAGCTCACTTGCAGTCATGGCCAAAAGCCTAAATCTTTCTTTCATTCTAGTCACACCTATTTTGTATCTTTTGGGGATATCTCAGATTCAGATGCATTCATAGTATTCTATGATTTGCGACACTACTATAGATTCTTCAAAATGTTACAACATTCCAATGGTATGTTGGGAGGTATAGAAGGAGAGGAAAAACAATGGGCTCAAATCCCCTCTGACTTCTCTTCTTACAATATGTTTCATTGTTCAAAACTTTTAGAACTATATCAATACAGCATTGACAGTGGGAATTCTTTTCCTTCTGACTTAAATAGGATTAAAGGAAGTGTTTTGCTATGAAATTGCTATATGGGTTGTATTCAGATAAATTTTGACTTCATAAAGGCAATATTCTCCTCATTATTTTTAAATGCTTACCAGGATTCACAGTATTATTTTCAGTTCTCCCTGTTTAAAGGCATATTTAAATAACTTGATGACTTGGATATAGTATATATGTTACTCTGCTACAGAAACAGAAAAACCACCACCAAATTATATTCTAAGATACTTGGTACACCAATTGCACCATCTTTTTTTATCTAAGACATTCAATTCTTCCACAGGTGGGAGTACATGAATTAGCATCATTTACTACTCGTAGCTTTCACTACAGACTTTCAGACTTATGGTGCCTAAAAGAAATAGAATACTTCTAGCTGGGTTTAAAAGCTACAAATAAACAGAGGAAATATACACTATTTTGAAAGTATCACTTGAGTGTTATGCATGTATTTCAACATTATATTGCTAATTTTAATTGTTCAAAGTTAAAGAGCTTAAACCTCCCCCTCATGCATTCCTGAATCACCCATTACTCCCACACATACATTGTTCGATACAGCATAAACCTAAGTAAATAAAGATGTGGCAAAATGAAAAAAATAAAATAATGTTATACCATTCTCATCTGTGAATGGCATCAGTAGACAGATGTGAATAAAAGTAATGTGATTATAATTTTTAAAATCATATTTAATAGGATCCATTTATTATTAAATGAACATTAGGCTACTTAATGAATAATAAATCTTTGACACAATGAAAACTCTTAATGCAGAGTGAGACCAAAATGAAAGTAATAACTGTTTTTCTCCTAACCCTTGCTTTAGTTGGTCTTTCCACCAGACTGTCACTTTAAGGATATTATAATAGCACAAAGCCACCAGCTTTACCATTAGAGAGATCTTCATTAAATTATCTTTGTTTTAATAAACGTTATCTGGAGGAAATACTGGTCTGGACACAATAATAAATGTCAAGTTTTCTAATATTTTCCAGTTTTAGACACAAATTGAAAGGATCATTTATAATGTCAAAAATATACTTTTTTCTAACTAATCTATCCTATGACTAAGACACTATTAGCAATTAAAGTAGAGAGAGCAAATCTAAATGTGGAGAGAAAAAGTAATTTCCACTTGTTTGAACAGATGAAAGCACGAATAAATTGAAAGCCTGAAATATTAGCTTGGGGGAATACAATCACTCCGGGGAGCAAAAGCAGGACATACCAGCCTTTAACTCTACACTTCCCCCAAGAAAAAATTTATAGATAGCTATGTACAAACCAAAATAGCACTGGGAGGGTTCAAGGGACCACTTAAGAAACTACAGCAACACAGTGAAGCCAAAAAAAAAAAAAAGAGAGAGAGAGAGAGAGAAAGAAAAAAAAAAAAACAAAAACGAATAGCCATATAGAAAAAACAACTCCTGAAATCGGCATACCTGAGACAGCAGAAACATCTTTTCTGGCTAGGAACGAAAAAAGCAGAAAGGGACTATCAGTATCAGCCACAAGGTGGAACCACTATGGCCCTCAGTAACCCTCTCTGGCAGAAGACACTGGCATTTTTGCCCCGCAGTAAGCAACAGCCATTTCTGAGAGAAAACCCAGAGGAAAAGATGAAGATGTACCATCCCCTCCCACATCCCTTTTCCCCCACCAAAAATACCGTGACTGTTGTGCCAAACCAGGATCGGAACTACTACCTTTCTTAATCTGCATATGTCACTGACATATGAGCAGCAACCATTTCAAAAGCTCCCACATAGAAATGCTCATACTAAATTTATTCTGTTACTTAAGAGTGTTTATGGATTTACATTCCATTGGTGGACTATCTCACTGGATCTTCTTTCCTGCAGTAAGAGGTGGTTTGGCTGCTGCTGAAGGTCATTGTCTCAATTTGTCTGGTGTTTGCAGAAGAGATGTCTGCAAAGTAGTAGAAGATCAAATTGGTGCCTGCCGAAGAAGGATGAAGTGCTGTAGAGCATGGTGGATTTTAATGCCAATTCCAACACCACTTATCATGTCAGATTATCAAGAACCCCTTAAACCTAAGTTGAAATGAAACTGATGTAAAATAAAAATACATCAAAAGTGAAGTTATTTGCATCTAAGAATATTGAAATATACATATTAAGTACTTCCATCTTGATAACCATCTTGTGTTTTCACTTATCAACATAAATGAATAAATACTAATTTCAAATATACCCAATACTATTTCTTTGTGAGTCATTAACAGATCTTAACAAAACCTTTAAAAATGAGAAAACTGTTACTTTTGTTTTCCAAGATGGTGGATTGAAGGCATTGTTAGCCTGCCTCTTGCACTTGGAAAGACAAAATGGTGTGTAGAGATTCACACTGAACTTTCTTTCAAGAAGCAACACAGGAACTTAACAGGAAAATTGAAATAAGCCACAGACCATTTGAAAGAAGCAGCAGGATGCAGCTTACACCATAAGCTAGGCAGAAAATTTTGAGTTTCCAGGGTGTGAGATGGGGATAAACTGACTGTAAGATATACACTTCCATTGGGAAACCTATCAATCTAGGCCATGGGGGAAGGCCTTAATCGTACTCAGGGCTGGAGTTGATTCAGTGAAGAGTGATGAGTATATGAGGAGTGGCATTGGGATGTGCTTTGAGTCTCCAGCACGTTCCCAGTTTCTGGCAGGATGGAGGGAAGCCATTTCTGATTCTACCTCAGAGAGGACCTCCCAGAAGTCTGCCAGCTAACTCAAATGGTGGTCACAGGTTGAGAGAACCTCCCAACTGAAATGTTTGATATAATTTTCTGTGGGGACAAACTCCCCAGGCCAGAACTGAGAGGTGAGTGGGACGTGTGATGCAGCAGCAAGCACGGGAGCTGGATGCCCCTGCTCTGCAGGTGGATCAGGAGGGGTTTGGCCTGAAGGTTGCAGTTACTGTCTCAATAGGAGAGGCTTATGGTATGGGTCAGTTTTGAGCTCTGAGTTTAGACTTCTTGAAACTTAGCTAACTACTCCCAGTGGAACACTGTGGGTGTGAGACCTGCCTCGCCAAGGGTGTGGGAGCTGGATGGGGCTTACTGCCAAGCTGCTACTCCCCATTCTTCATATGGACTCTCCTTGTACACAGGCAGAAACAGCTTCACTTCTCTCTGGAAAATTACCCCAGTGGCCTAAGAACTGCCTTCCAATTCCCACTGGAGCCACTGCTTGTCCCACACATAGAGAGCCAGAGCATCACTTTACCTGACCTAGTTCCCACTTGGTTTTGCTCAACCACCTACCCTGGTAGATTAACACAAATAACAGAAGAAACTTTTAGAAGCCCTTTGGCTCTACCCGTTCCCTGAGACACCAGAGTACCTCCCATGGGTAACATAAGGCAAGTCCAAATCTCACCACTACCACCACAGCTGGCGGTCTTTTGCAAGCACCACCTCCTGGCTGAAGGCCAACTGACACAGTCCATTAGAGCATCTTGAATTCAGAACATTCAATGTCATGACAGGCCGGGGAGCCTCCTCTGCCCTAATTTGGCTCTCTATCACACATTCTCACACACACACACACACACACACACACACACACACACACATCACACACACACATCAACCTACTGGCAAACCGAGGTAAAAGCACACACACACACACACCTGCTCAATTCAGGCCATTATCCCTGATGAACATCAATGCAAAAATTCTCAATAAAATACTGGCAAACCGAATCCAGCAGCACATCAAAAACCTTATCCACCACGATCAAGTGGGCTGCATCTTTGGGGTGAAAGGCTGATTCAACATACACAAATCAATAAATGTAATTGATCACATAAACAGAACCAAAGGCAAACACCAGACAATTATTTTGATACACGCAAAAATGCCTCTGATAAAATTCAACATCCCTTCCTGTTAAAAACTCTCAATAAACTACGTATTGATGGAACATACCTTAAAATAATAAGAGCTATTTCATACAGCCAATATCATAAAGAATAGGCAAATGCTGGAAGCATTCCATTTGAAAACCGGTACAAGACAAGGAAGCCCTCTGTAACCACTTCTATTCAACATAGTATTGGAAGTTCTCGCCAGGGCAATCAGGCAATAGAAAGAAATAAAGGGTATTCCAATAGGAAGAGAGAAAGTCAACTTGTCTCTGTTTTCAGATGACATGACTTCCTATTTAGAAAACCCCATCATCTCAACTGAAAAACTTCTTGAACTGATAAGCAACTTCACCAAGGTCTCAAGATACAAAATCATTGTGCAAAAATCACAAGCATTCCATTACACCAACAATAGTCAAGCAGAGAGCCAAATCAAGAATGAACTCCCATTCACAATTGCTACAAAGAGAGTAAAATACCTAGGAATACAACTAGGAGTACAACGGATGTGAAGGACCTCTTCAAGGACAACGGCAAACCACTGCTCAAGGTAATAAGAGAGGATACAGACGAATGGAAAAACATTCCATCCTCATGAATAGGAAGAATCAATATTGTGAAAATGGCCATACTGCCCAAACATTATAGATTCAATGCTATACCCATCAAAATACCGTTGACATTTTTCACAGAATTAGAAAGAACTATTTGAAATGTCATATGGAATCAAAGAATACCCAATATAGCCAAGACAATCATAAACAAAAATAACAAAGCTGGAGGCATTACACTAACTTCAAACTGTACTAGAAGGCTATGGTACCAAAACAGCAGGCTACTGCTGCCAAACAGACATATAGACCAATGGAGCAGAGCAAAGACCTCAGAAATAACACCACACATCTATGACCACCTGATCTTTGACAAACCTGACAAAAACAAGCAAGGGAGAAAGGATCTCCTATTCACTAAATGATGTTGGGAAAACTGGCTTGCCATATACAGAAAACCAAAACTTGACCCCTTCCTTACACCTTATACAATAATTAACTCAAGCTGGATTAAAGATTTAAATGTAAAATCCAAAACCATAAAAACCCTAGAAGAAAACCTAGGCAATATCATTCAGGACACAGGCAAGGACAAAGATTTCATGACAAAAATGTCAAAAGCAATTGCAACAAAAGCCAAAATTGACAAATCGGATCTAATTAAACTAAAGACCTTCTGCACAGCAAAGAAACTATCATCAGCATGAGCAATCAACCTACAGGATTGGAGAAAATTATTGCAACCTGCCCATCTGACACAAAAATTGACAAGGAACTTAAACATATTTACAAGCAAAAAAAACAAAAAACCCCATCAAAAGTGAGCAAAGGATATGAACAGAAACTTATCAAAAGAAGACATTTATCTAACCAACAAATATATTTTTTAAAAGCTCAACAATACTGATCATCAGAGAAGTGAAAATCAAAACTACAATGAGATACCATCTCACACCCATCAGAATGGTGATTATTAAAAAGTTGAGAAACAATAGATGCTGGTGAGGCTGAGAAGAAAGAGGAACGCTCTTACACTGTTGGGGAAACTGTAAATTAGTTCAACCATTGTAGAAGACAGTATGGTGATTCCTCAAGGATCTAGAACCAGAAACACCATTTGACCCAGTAATCCCATTAGTGGCTATATACCCAAAGGAATATAAATCATTCCACTATAAAGACACATGCACATGTAAGTTTATTGCAGCACTATATACAATAGCAAAGACATGAAACCAACCCAAATGCGCTTCAGTGCTAGACTGGATAAAGAAAATGTGGTACCTATACACCATAAAATACTATGCAGTCATAAAAAGGAATGAGATCATGTCTTTTGCAGGCACATGGATGAAGCCATCATACTGAGCAAACTAACACAGTAACAAAAAAATCAAACACCGCATGTTCTCACTAATAAGTGAAAGTTGAACATTGAGAAAACAAGGACACAGTGAGGGGAACAACACACAACACAGCCCGCTGAGGACTGGGGATGAGGGAAGAGAACTTAGAGGATGAGTCAATAGGTGCAACAAACCATCATGGCAAAGGATACCTACATAACAAACCTGTACGTTCTGCACATGTATCCCGTATTTTTTAAATTTAAAAACAGGAAATACTTATGGACATACATACATACATACACACACACGCACATTCTTCCCGGATCTTCATTCCTGGTAAGCCAAGGAACCTGGAGAAACACCAGAATTCTGTCCCTCTGAAAATGCAGGACAGGTCTACCTTCATCAGCATAAAATTTTGGACCAAATGTGGTAACTGCAGGTCCACCCCACAATGAGTAACTGAAAATTGAGGCAGTATTTCAGATCCTAAAAAACTGATGAAGCAATTCGTGACACATTTGGGTTGTTTTTGCCTTTTCCTACTATGAAGAGTGCTAGTAGGAAGAAGGAAGAACGGTGTACAAATATCTGTTTGATTCTCTGCTTTCAGAATCCTTTGCTTGTTTGTGTGTTTGTTTGTTCTTTCTTGAGACAGGACATCACTCCAGTCAGCCAGGCTTTTCCAGTCTGTAATTTTTGTTGTTTCCTTTTGTCAAGTTTTAGAAGATTTTATTTAATTTCTATTGAATTTTAAGGCATTTTTAGATATGTATTAAAACATTATCTCACATGCTGTGTGTTACATTTCATTTATTTTCATCGTCCCTTTTTTATTTTATTATTTTATTTTATTATAGTTTATATTCTAGGGAATATATGCACAAAGTGCAGGTTTGTTACATATGTATACATGTGCCATGTTGGTGTGCTGCACCCATTAACTCGTCATATACATTAGGTGTATCTCCTAATGCTATCCTTCCCTCCTTCCCCCACCCCACAACAGGCCCTGGTGTGTGATATTCCCCTTCCTGTGTCCAGGTGTTCTCATTGTTCAATTCCCATCCATGAGTGAGAACATGTGGTGTTTGGTTTTCTGTTCTTGCAGTAGTTTGCTGAGAATGATGGTTTTCAGCTGCATCCATGTCCCTACAAAGGACATGAACTCATCCTCTTTTATGGCTGCATAGTATTCCATGGTGTATATGTGCCCACATTTTCTTAATCCAGTCTATCATTGATGAACATTTGGGTTGGTTCCAAGTCTTTACTGTTGTGAATAGTGATGCAATAAACATATGTGTGCATGTGTCTTTATAGCAGCATGATTTATAATCCTTTGGGGATATAGCCAGTAATGGGATGTCTGGGTCAAATGGTATTTCTAGTTCTAGATCCTTAAGGAATTGCCATGCTGTTTTCCACAATGGTTGAACTAGTTGACGGTTCTACCAACAGTGTAAAAGTGTTCCTATTTCTCCACATCCTCTCCAGCACCTGTTGTTTCCTGACTTTTTAATGATCACCATTCTAAAGGGTGTGAGACGGTATCTCATTGTGGTCTTGATTTGCATTTCTTTGATGGCTAGTGATGATGAGCATTTTTTCATGTGTCTGTTGACGGCATAAATGTCTTCTTTTGAGAAGTGTCTGTTCATATCCTTTGCCCATTTTTTGATGGGATTGTTTCTGTTTTTGTTTTTTTCTTGTAAATTTCTTTGAGTTCTTTGTAGGTTCCGGATATTAGCCCTTTGTCAGATGAGTAGATTGCAAAATTTTTCTCCCATTCTGTAGGTTGCCTGTTTATTCTGATGGTAGTTTCTTCTGCTGTGCAGAAGCTCTTTAGTTTAATTAGATCCCATTTGTCAATTTTGGCTTTTGTTGCTATTGCTTTTGTTGTTTTCGACATGAAGTCCTTGCCCACGCTTGTGTCCTGAATGGTATCGCCTAGGTTTTCTTCTAGGGTTTTTATGGTTTTAGGTCTAACATTTAAGTCTCTAATCCATCTTGAATTAATTTTTGTATAAGGTGTAAGGAAAGGATACAGTTTCAGCTTTCTACTTATGGCTAGCCAGTTTTCCCAGCAGTATTTATTAAATAGGGAATCCTTTCTCCATTTCTTGTTGTTGTCAGGTTTGTCAAAGATCAGATAGTTGTAGAAGTGTGGTATTATTTCTGACGGCTCTGTTCTGTTCCATTGGTCTATAGCTCTGTTTTGGTACCAGTACCATGCTGTTTTGGTTACCATAGCCTTGTAGTATAGTTTGAAGTCAGGTAGTGTGATGACTCCAGCTTTGTTCTTTTAACTTAGGATTGTCTTGGCAATGCGGGCTCTTTTTTGGTTCCATATGAACTTTAAAGTAGTTTTTTCCAATTCTGTGAAGAAAGTCACTGGTAGCTTAATGGGGATGACATTGAATCTATAAATTACCTTGCACAGTATGGCCACTTTCACTATATTGATTCTTCCTATCCATGAGCATGGCATGTATGGAATGTTCTCCCATTTGTTTCTGTCCTCTTTTATTTCATTGAGAAGTGGTTTGTAGTTCTCCTTGAAGAGGTCCTTCACATCCCTTGTAAGTTGGATTCCTAGATATTTTATTCTCTTTGAAGCAATTGTGAATGGGAGTTCACTTATGATTTGGTTCTCTGTTTGTCTGTCATTGGTGTATAAGAATGCTTGTGATTTTTGCAAATTGATTTTGTATCCTGAGACTTTGCTGAAGTTGCTTATCAGCTTAAGGAGATTTTGGGCTGAGAGGATGAGGTTTTCTAAATATACAATCATGTCATCTGCAAACAGGGACAATTTGACTTCCTCTTTTCCTAATTGAATACCCTTTATTTCTTTCTCTTGCCTGGTTGCCCTGGCCAGAAGTTCAACACTATGTTGAATAGGAGTGGTGACAGAGGGCATCCCTGTCTTGTGCTAGCTTTCAAGGGGAATGCTTCCAGTTTTTGCCTATTCAATATGATATAGGCTGTGGGTTTGTCATGAATAGCTGTTTTTATTTTGAGATAGGTTCCATCAATTCTGAATTTATTAAGTTTTTAGCATGAAGAGCTGTTGAATTTTGTCAAAGGCCTTTTCTGCATCTATTGAGATAATCGTGTGGTTTTTGTCTTTGGTTCTGTTTATATGCTGGATTACGTTTATTGATTTGTGTATGTTGAACCAGTCTTGCATCCCAGGGATGAAGCCCACTTGATCATGGTGGACAAGCTTTTTGAAGTGCTGTGGATTTGGTTTACCAGTATTTTATTGAGGATTTTTGCATGGATGTTCATCAGGGATATTGGTCTAAAATTCTCTTTTTTTGTTGTTGTTGTGCCTCTGCCAGGCTTTGGTATGAGGATGATGTTGGTCTTATAAAATGAGTTAGGGAGGATTCCCTCTTTTTCTATTGATTAGAATACTTTCAGAAGAAATGGTACCAGCTCCTCCTTGTACCTCTGGTACAATTCGGCTATGAATCTTTCTAGTCCTGGACTTTTTTGGTTGGTAGGCTATTAATTATTGCCTCAATTTCAGAGCCTGTTATTGGTCTATTCAGGGATTCAACTTCTTCCTGGTTTAGTCTTGGGAGAATGTATGTGTCCAGGAATTTATCCATTTACTCTAGGCTTTCTAGCTTATTTATGTAGAGGTGTTTTTAGTATTCTCTGATGGTACTTTGTATTTCTGTGGGGTCAGTGGTGATATCCCCTTTATCATTTTTTATTGCATCTATTTGATTCTTCTCTCTTTTCTTCTTTATTAGTCTTGCTAGCTGTCTATCAATTTTGTTAATCTTTTCAAAAAACCAGCTTCTGGATTCATTGACTTTTTGGAGGGTTTTTTGTGTCTCTGTCTCCTTCAGTTCTGCTCTGATCTTAGTTATTTCTTACCTTCTGCTAGCTTTTGAATGTGTTTGCTCTTGCTTCTCTAGTTCTTTTAGTTGTGATATTAGGATGTCAATTTTAGATCTTTCCTGCTTTCTCTTGTGGGCATTTATTGGTATAAATTTTGCTCTACACACTGCTTTAAATGTGTCCAGAGATTCTGGTATGATGTATCTTTGTTCTCGTTGGTTTCAAAGAACATCTTTATTTCTGCCTTCATTTCGTTATGTAACCAGTAGTCATTCAGGAGCAGGTTGTTTAGTTTCCATGTAGTTGAGCGGTTTTGATTGAGTTTCTTAATCCTGAGTTCTTGTTTGATTGCACTGTGGTCTGAGAGACAGTTTGTTATAGTTTCTGTTCTTTTATATTTCCTGAGGAGTGCTTTACTTCCAACTATGTGGTCAATTTTGGAATAAGTGTGATGTGGTGTTGAGAAGAATGTATATTCTGTTGGTTTGGGGTGGAGAGTTCTGTAGATGTCTATTAGGTCTGCTTGGTGCAGAGTTGGGTTCAATTCCTGTACATCCTTAACTTTCTGTCTCATTGATCTGTCTAATGTTGACAGTGGGGTATTAAAGTCTCCCATTATCATTGTGTGGGAGTCTAAGTCTCTTTGTAAGTCTCTAAGGACTTGCTTTATGAATCTGGGTGCTCCTGAATTGGGTGCATATATATTTAGGATAGTTAGCTCTTCTTGTTGAATTGATCCCTTCACGATTGTGTAATGGCCTTCTTTGTCTCTTTTGATCTTTCTTGGTTTAAACTCTGTTTTATCAGCGACTAGGATTGCACCCCCTGCCATTTTTTGTTTTCCATTTGCTTGGTAGATCTTCCTCCATCCCTTTATTTTGAGCCTATGTGTGTCTCTGCACGTGAGATGGGTCTCCTGAATACAGCAAACTGATGGGTCTTGTCACCACCAGGCCTGCCCTACAAGAGCTCCTGACTCTTTATCCAACTTGCCAGTCTGTGTCTTTTAATTGGAACATTTAGCCCATTTACATTTAGGTTAATATTGTTACATGTGAACTTGATCCTGTCATTATGATGTTGGCTGGTTATTTTGCTCATTAGTTGATGCAGTTTCTTCCTAGCATTGATGGTCTTTACATTTTGGCATGTTTTTGCAGTGGCTGGTACCGGTTGTTCATTTCCATCTTTAGTGCTTCCTTCAAGAGCTCTTGTAGGGCAGGCCTGGTGGTGACAAAATCTCTCAGCGTTTGCTTGTCTGTAAGGATTTTATTTCTCCCTCACTTATGAAACTTAATTTGGCTGGATATGAAATTCTGGGTTGAAAATTCTTTTCTTTAAGAATGTTGAATATTGCCCCACCCCTCCCTTCTGGCTTGTAGAGTTTCTGCCGAGAGATCCACTGTTAGTCTAATGGGCTTCCCTTTGTGGGTAACCCGACCTTTCTTTCTGGCTGCCCTTAACATTTTTTCCTTCCTTTCAACTTTGGTGAATCTGACAATTATGTGTCTTGGAGTTGCTCTTCTAGAGGAGTATATTTGTGGCATTCTCTGTATTTCCTGAATTTGAATGTCAGCCTGCCTTGCTAGATTGGGAGAGTTCTCCTGGATGATATCCTGCAGAATGTTTTCCAACTTGGTTCCATTCTCCCCCTCACTTTCAGGTTCACAAATCAGACGTAGATTTTGCCTTTTCCCACATTCCCATATTTCTTGGAGGCTTTGTTCATTTCTTTTTACTCTTTTCTCTCTAAACTTCTCTTCTCACTTCATTTTATTCATTTGGTCTTCAATCACTGACGCCCTTTCTTCCAGTTGACCGAGTCGGTTACTGAAGCTTGCACATATGTCATGTAGTTCGCGTGTCATGGTTTTCAGCTCTCTCAGGTCATTTAAGGACTTCTTTACATTGGTTATTCTAGTTAGCCATTCAGGAAATCTTTTTTCAAGGTTTTTAGCTTCTTTGCTATGGGTTCAAACTTCCTCCTTTAGCTCAGAGAAGTTTGATCGTCTGAAGCCTTCTTCTCTCAACTCGTCAAAGTCATTCTCTGTTCAGCTTTGTTCCATTGCTGGAGAGGAGCTGCATTCCTTTGGAGGGGGAGTGGTGCTCAGATTTTTAGAATTTTCAGTTTTTCTGCACTTCTTTTTCCCCATCTTTGTGGTTTGATCTACCTTTGGTCTTTGATGATGTTGATGTACAGATGGGGTTTTGGTGTGGATGTCCTTTCTGTTTGTTTGTTAGCTTTCTTTCTAATAGTCATGACCCTCAACTGCAGGTCTGTTGGAGTTTGCTCAAGGTCCACTCCAGACCCTGTTTGCCTGGGTGGCAGCAGCGGAAGCTGCAGAAGAGTGAATATTGCTGAACAGAAAATGTTTCTGCCTGATTATTCCTCTGGAAGCTTCGTCTCAGATGGGTACCTGGTTGTGTGAGGTGTGAGGTGTCAATCTGACCCTAGTGGGGGTGTCTCCCAGTTAGGCTACTCCAGGGTCAGAGACCCACTTGAGCAGGCAATCTGTCTGTTCTCAGATCTCAAACTCCATGCTGGGAGAACCACTACTCTCTTCAAAGCTGTCAGACAGGGACATTTAAATCTGCAGAGGTTTCTGCTGCCTTTTGTTTGGCTATGCCCTCTCCCCAGAGGTGGAGTCTACAGAGGCAGGCAGGCCTCTTTGAGCTGTGGTGGGCTCCACCCAGTTCGAGCTTCCCCACCACTTTGTTTACCTACTCAAGCCTCAGCAATGGCGAGCGCCCCTCCCCCAGCCTTGCAGCCTCCTTGCAGTTAGATCTTGGACTACTGTGCTAGCAATGAGGGAGGCTCTGTGGGTGTGGGACTCTCCAAGCCAGATGTGGGATATAATCTCCTAGTGTGACGTTAGCTGAGACCCTTGATAAAGGACAGTGTTAGGGTGAGAGTAACCCAATTTTCCAGGTGCTATGTATCACGGTTTCCCTTGGCTAGGAAAGGGAATTCCCTTCCCCCTTGCACTTCCTGGGTGGGGTGATGGCTTGCCCTGCTTTGGTTGTTGCTCTGTGTGCTGCATTCACTGTCCTGCCCCCACTGTCCAACAAGCCCCAGTGAGATGAACCCGGTACCTCAGTTGGAAATGCAGAAATCACCTGTCTCCTGTGTTGCTCACGCTGGGAGCTGGAGGCTGGATCGGTTCCTATTCGGCCATCTTGGAACTGCCTCTCATCGCTCCTTTAATGAACAAAAGGTTTTAGCTTAGATATCTTCCTGTTTGTCAAGTTTTTCTGATTTTGACTTTTCAAAATATGCTGTCATATACAAGAAACCCTTGGATATAAAATTCCATGAATATTTCTCTTTTCTTGCACTCATAACTTCGGTGGATGTCATCAATTAATCTCTGGGTTATAGCATGTTTTCTTGAAAGTGTTCTGCAGTCTATTTTGGGCATTGAGAATTTCATCAAACTTAAGTGAATATTTCTGCAAATTGAAGGCATAGTCCCTTTTGATGTTTTATTATTTGCATATATTGCTTCCACAAGACCATTTCACGCAAAGACTTGTCTTGTCCCCACAGCCAGATCATTGCAACATGATATAGAATCAATCGGTCAAAAATGGGAAGGTTATCTCTGGAATGTCAATTTGACTCCATTGATCTCTCCATTTTAATTAAGACAGAATATGCTGTGTTAATTACATAACATCGCTGCACATTCTCAAATCAGAAAGTGTAGTCCCAACTTCTTGTCGTTCTATCATGGAAAGAATGATCTTATCTCCCAGATGCACATGCTTGGAAGTACTTCTCAACACACACACACACACACACTCACATCCAGACACAAAGATACAAATACACACACAGACACAAACTGTTTAATATGTACACAATTGTTAACTGGCATTGTTTTACATGAAGTAAGGCAAATGTGTAGCCACTGTCCTAACCCAGTTCCACTCCTATCATATTTGTCCATAACACTGATTAGTAAATCTGATTCAGTTGTTCTATAATCACAATTTAAGCTGTGTCCATTAAATTCCCTGAGGAATGCAAAAAGATACAACCTAAGACACAAAACTTAATTGACTGCTGACATTTCATTGGTAAATTGGGTAATTGATGGGTAAATGTAGTGGAACCAGTGGGTGGGCATTAGTTATATAAGGGGTGAAGCAGCAAGGTACTTCATTATTAAAAGGTGTTTGAAAGAAATTGAAACACAGGAATGTGTATATTCAGCTGAAATAAAATTAGAATACCCAGAAATAAATCTCACTTGGGGTGTAAAAAAATGGCATTAGGGGAGATTCTGGGTCAATCGTCCAACTGTGCAAACTGGATCTTGGAAGCAGGATCCCTTTCCTGCAATGAGACTTGTTTATTGGTGGTGGTGTTTCAGTGGAAACGATTTTGGAGAATGGCCCCTTCCTTTTTTGTATCTGCTGATTAGATTTCATGGCTGATTAGATTTCATGGGAAATCTGGGGTTTTAAACTCTATTTAAATGTTAACATAATTCATTCAAATGACAAAAAATCAACAGGTTCTTTGATGTGGAATCATCACAGATCCATTTCTTCTTAGGTACAGTTATTAAAGTTGACCAACTAGAGTGAAACAATTGTGGAGAATGGCCCCTTCCTTTAGTGTATTTGCTGATTAGATTTAATGGTACATTTATAATTAGGTACAGTGATCAAAGTTGACCTACCCAAGAGTAGAGATGTCCAAGACAGAACTCAGGACTCTGTAGAATCACAGAATCTTGGGCGCAACACTGTTCAAGCACATAAATATGCTCATTCAGAGGGTTTCGGTGTGACGTGTGTGTGAATTGCAGTGTAATGAGCATGACACGCAGACAGGTTATCAAGTGGACTCACCTCAAAATCAGCTATGGGCATTACAGAACACCGATGCCAAGTTCCCAGATCTAGAGGAAAGAAACTCCAGCATCCTGTGTAAAGCCACGGCATCTGGATTTCTCATGCTTCTGGGGATCATGCTCCTGAAAATAGTGACTCCTTCCTGCTTGTGGAGCATCTTTCTCAGCAGCGCTCATTTCTTCTTCCAGGACTCTGTCCAACAGAAAGGGGAAGCCTTCCGATAGAGCACACCTGACCCATGAAAAGAAAAGGGAAAGAAAGGAGGCCAAAGGTCACACTCTCCTCATTCCACCATCCTCCCTAAAATCATCCTGATTTCATGGGCCCTGAGACCGGGGATGCTTCTGTACACCTCGAGGCCTTGGCGCCTGGCCTAAATTCTATTCTCTTTCTCATTATCTGAAAAATTTTAAGAAAATCCCTAGAGCCAGGATCTTTATTCCTAGTAAGCCAAAAGTCCCAAAGAAACACCCAAATTCTGTCCCTCTTAGTTTGGGAAACAAGTCTACCTTCATCAGCATGACATTTTCCACCAAATGTAACTGCAAGTCCACCACACAATGCTTAACTGGAATTGGAAGCAACATCTCAGACGATGAAAAATACATGCAAGAATCCCTAAGACAAATGGTTTATTTTTCCCTTTCTTACTAAAACAACTGCCAGTATTAACAATGGTATGCAAATCTCTTTTAGACGCCCTGCTTTTAAATCTCTATATTTCTTCCTGAGACAGGGACTCACTCCCATCACCCAGGCATTTACAGTGTTTAATTCTGGTTATATGCTATTCTCAAATTTACAACTATTTATTTCGTCTCTCTCAAATGTTGATCCATTATCACATACGTATTAAAATATTATCTCCCATGCTGCGTGATATGTTATTTTTATATTCATCCTTTCTTAAATGAACCAAAGGTTTTAGTTGGATTAGATTGTGATTAGTTAAGTTTTCTGATTTCATGATTTCTTAAATTGTGGTCATATGACCTCAATCACTGGAAATAGAATGTCATGAGTATTTCTCTTTACTTGCAATCATAAATACAGGGAATGTCATCAATTGGTATGTCGGTGATTGCATGATTTCCTGAAAGTCTTTCACAGTCTAATTTGGGCACTGAGTATTTCGTCTAAGTTCAGTGCATGTTTCCAACACTTGATGCTTTATGATTTGGGTATATAGCTTCCACAAGAACATTTCCTGCAAAGACATATCTTGGTTCCCACTGGTAAGTCATTTCACTCGAACACAGAATCAATAGGCTGAACATGGAAAGGTTATCGCTAGAATACTTATTAGACTGCACAGATCTCTTCTTTGATATTAAGGAAACAAATACACTGTGTTATTAACTGTACTTCATTGATGATTCTCAAGTCAGAAAGTACAGGTCTGACTTCCTGTCCTTCAATGCCTGAAAGGATGATCGTATCGGCCAAAAGCACATAGTTAGAAGCACATTGCAGCTTAAACACACACACACCCAGACATATAAACAAACACAAAGAAACACTCACATGGGCATAATTCCGCACGCCCACAAGCTCACGCAAGCAAACACATACACACAAACACACACATTGTTTCGTGAGGACAGAATTATTCCCTAGCACTGTTTTAAGTAAACTAACGGATTCCCCAGGAGTTTTAAGTGAACTCCCTGGGGAATAAAAGGGGACACACCCTATGACTCATTCTTTAACTGAGTGCTGATATTGGATTGGTGGACCGCGTACCTGATGGGTGGGTGGGGTGTTCGCGGTAGGCGGGGGTTAGTTATATAGGGGCTGATGCAGTCAAATGGCGCGTCATTTGAAGACTCTTTCGGAAGAGATAGCGTCTTTCTGCAACGTGCGGTCCCAGCAGAAAAAGCTTGTGATCCTTGCTCCTGGCGACATGGATACCGATTCACTCCACTTGGGAGGTGAGTGGCAGTTCAATCACTTTTCAAAACTCACATCTTCTCGGCCAGATGCAGCTTTTCCTGAAATCCAGCGGACTTCTCTACCTGAGAAGTCACCACTGTCATCTGAGACCCATGTCAACCTCTGTGATGGTTTGGCTCCTGTGGCAAGACAGCCTGCCCCCGGAAAGAAGCTTCCTCTCAGTAGCAGAAGACCTGTTGCGGTGGGGGCTGGGCTCCAGAATATGGGAAATACTTGCTACATGAATGCCTCCCTGCAGTGCCTGACATACACACCACCCCTTGCCAACTACATGCTGTCCCGGGAGCACTCTCAACTTTGTCATCGTCACAAGTGCTGCATGCTGTGTACGATGGAAGCTCACATCACACGGACC
Source organism: Macaca nemestrina (assembly GCF_043159975.1). Lineage (NCBI taxonomy): Eukaryota > Metazoa > Chordata > Mammalia > Primates > Cercopithecidae > Macaca > Macaca nemestrina. Next base: position 48,210 of record NC_092137.1, on the reverse strand, counting down.
CTCCACTGTCCTGGCCACATCATCCAGCCCTCATAGGCATTGGCTACTGGCTTCCATCGAGGCAAGCAGGAAGATGCCCATGAATTTCTGATGTTCATTGTGGATGCCATGAAAAAGGCATGTCTTCCCGGGCACAAGCAAGTAGATCATGACTCTGAGGACACCACCCTCATCCACCAGATATTTGGAGGCTGCTGGAGATCTCAAATCAAGTGTCTCCACTGCCAGGGCGTTTCGGACACCTTTGACCCTTACCTGGACATCGCCCTGGATATCCAGGCAGTTCAGGGTGTGAAGCAAGCTTTGGAACAGGTGGTGAAGCCCGAAGAACTCAATGGAGAGAATGCCTATCATTGTGGTCTTTGTCTCCAGAAGGCGCCTGCCTCCAAGACATTCACTCTACACACTTCTGCCAAGGTCCTCATCCTTTTATTGAAGAGATTCTCCAATGTCACAGGCAACAAACTTGCCAAGAACGTGCAATACCCTGAGTGCCTTGACATGCAGCCATACATGTCTCAGCAGAACACAGGACCTCTTGTCTATGTCCTCTATGCTGTGCTGGTCCACGCTGGGTGGTGTTGTCACAACGGACATCACCTCTCTTATGTCAAAGCTCCAGGAAGCCAGTGGAATAAAATGGATGACGCCGAGGTCACTGCCTGTAGCATCGCTTCTGTCCTGAGGCAACAGGCCTATGTCCTCTTTTACATCCAGAAGAGTGAACTGGAAAGATGCAGTGAGAGTGTGTCAATAGGCAGGGAACCAGGAGCCCTTGGCGCTGAACAAAGACAGGCGAGCAACGCAAGGAGAGCTCCAGAGAGAACCCTGCCTCCAGGTACCTGACTTGGAGGAGCACTTGGTGGAAAGAGCCACTCAGGAAAGCACCTTAGACCACTGGAAGTTCCTCCAAGACCAAAACAAAACCAAGCCTGACTTCAACGTCAGAAAAGTCGAATGTACCCTGCCTCCCAACGTGCTTGTGATTCATCCATCAAAATACAAGAGTGGGATGAACAACTGTCATCCTGAACAGCAAAGCTCCCTGCTGAACCTCTCTTCAAGGAACCTGACATCTCAGGAGTCCATGAACACTGACACACTCACTTCTCTGCAAGGGAGGACCAGGAGATCCAAAGGGAGGAACAAACACAGCAAGAGGGCTCTGTTTGTGTGCCAGTGATCTCAGGAAAAGTCTCCACCCAAACGCAGGAGTGCATGCGCACACACACTGACACACACACACATACACGTACACACACACACACCCACGAGGGGGTTCGTGCGCGCACACACACACACCATCACATCACATACACAGTCAATCCGACATAAAGTAATGAGGAGCCCAGGTTTCTGTCTACACAAGAGGGACAACTGGATAGTGATGGCTGCGTTTCAGGATGAGCCCAGACATGGGAAACATCGAGTTTTGCAGTCGTCAGTCTTCTGAACCTGTGGAGGCAGTGTCTGTGTGTTTGTGTTCATGGTAGATGACATTCAGTGTGAATTTCTGAATAGGACATATTGCAGTGTAGGGTTGCGCGTGAGGTTATTGCAGGGGACGGGGTTGACTATTTTCTCTTGGGGTGTGTTTCATTCGTCAGTTGTTGGTGAGCACCAGAAGTTGAAATTTGGCGAACGTGGGACTTCTGTGGATCCTTCTTGCTACCTTGAGTAGTGGAAACTGGGACGCATTTGAAGAGAGGAAGGATGTTCTTCTTTTGAACCTGCCTCGCCATTTTTACATTGCTTGTTGAATGGACCTCAGGCGCCCTAGGACTTGTGCCCTTGGTGGAACCCACAGAATGCTGGAGACAGACAGACAGACACACTTGCCTATTGAATGCTGCCCATTTCCAATGAATTGAAGCAGAAAATCATCCCACTGGTATGAGTCATTTGGAAGTAAATCGTATTGATAATCAAGGAAATCAAACACAGGAGCGTGTGTGTATTCAACTAAAATAAAAGCAGTAAGCACTGAAATAAAACTCATTTGGTGTGTATCAAAATGGCATTTGGGAGATTCCGGGTCAATCGTCCAGCTGCGAAAGGTGCATCTCTGAAGCATAGTCCCTGACCTGCAATGAGACTTGTTCATCCGAGGTGGTGTTGCAGTGGAAATGATTGTGGGAAATGGCCCCTTCCTTTTGTGTATTCGCCGATTGGATTTCAGGCTCCATTTCTCGGTCGGTACAGTGATCCAAGTTGACCAACCCGAGAGTAAAGATGTCCAGGGCATAACTCAGGGCTCCGTACAACCACAGAATCTTGGGTGCAACCCTGCTCAAGCACACAAATGTGCGTATTAACAATGTCTCTGTGTGACGTGTGTGTAAAGTACAGTGTGATGAGCATGACTGGCAGACAGGTGATCCATTGGGCTCACCTGAAAATCAGTTATGAGCATGAAAGAACACCGATGCCCAGGTCCCGGCTTCAGACGTAACACCCTCCAGCGTCTTGTGTGAAGCCACGGCATCTGGACTGCTCATGCTTCTGGGGATCATTCTCCTGAAAATGGTGGCTCCTTTCTCCCTGTGGAGCAACTCTCTAAGCAGCGCTTCTTTCCTCCCCCAGGACTCTTTTCATCGGGCACGGGAAGCCTTCTGATTGAACACACCTGCCCCATGAAAGACAATGGAAAGAAACGGGGCCAAAGGTCACAGTCCTCTCATTCCACCATCCTCCCTAAAATCATCCTGATTTCATGGGCCCTGAGGCCAGCATGTTTCTTTACACCTCGAGGCCTTGGCACCGGGCCTAAATTCTGCCCCGTTTCTCACTCTCTAAGACATTTTGACAAAATCTCTGGAGCCAGGATCTTCATTCCTGAAGCCAAAGGACCTGAAGACACACCCAAATTCTGACCCTCCTAGTTTGGGGAGCATGTCTACGTTCATCAGCTTTAAATTTTGCACCAAATGTGGGAACTGCCAGTCCACCACACAATGCCTAACTGGAAACGGAGGCAACATCCCAGATCCTGAGCAATCCATGCAAGAATCCATGAGATAAATGCCTTCTTTTCACCTTTTCCTACTGAAACACGGGCCAGTAGTAACAATGGTGTACAAACCTCTGTTTCACTCCCTGCTTTTAAATCTCTCTGTTTCTTTCTTCTTGAGACAGGGCGCTCCACTCCCGTCACCCAGGCTTTTCCAGTGTTTAATTCTGGTTGTTTGCTTTTGTCACATTTACAACTTTTTATTGCATCTCTCTCAAATGTTGATCCATTATCACATACATATGAAAATGTCATCTCCCATGCTGTGTGATATGTGGTTTTTGTTTTCATCCTTTGTTAAAGGAATCGAAGGTTTTAGTTGGCATACCTTCCGATTACTCAAGTTTCTTGATTTCATGATTTCTTAAATTGCCATCGTATGTCCCCAACCACCGGAAATAGAATGTCATGAGTATTTGTCTCTTCTTGCAATCATAAATTCGGGGAATGTCATCAATCAGCCTCTCGGTGACTGCATGATTACCCGAAAGTCTTTCACCGTCTAAATTGTGCGTGGAATATTTTGTCTAACTTCAGTGCATGTTTCCAACACTCGATGCTTTATGATTTGGGTATCTAGCTCCCACCAGAGCACTTCCTGCAAAGACTTATCTTGTTCCCCACTGGCAAGTCATTTCACTCAGATATAGAATCAAGAGGCTGAACATGAAAAGGTTATCACTGGAATGTCTATTGGATTCCCCGGATCCCTACACACACACACACACGCACACAAGTGTACAGTCATTCCTACATAACATAATGTGGTCCTCAGGTTTTTGTCTATGTAAAAGGGACAACTGGTTAGTGATGGCCGCATTTCAAGATGATCCTATATCTAATATATTCTTGTGGAGTTGTGAGTATTCTGATCATGTGAAGGGACTGTCTCTGTGCACGTGTTTTCACAGTAGATGACATCCTGTGTGAATATCTGTATACTACATTTTGAGGTGTAGGTTTTCCCCTCAGTGTACTGGATGAATTTGAATTTATTATTCTGTCTTGGTTTGTTTTGATTAGTCAATTGGTAGTCGAGAGTAGGTGAAATTTTGCTAAAGTGGGATATAGGTGAATCATTCTCGTGAATGTGAATAATTGAGACTGGGATGCATTTGTAACATTGGAAGGGTGTTCTTACTTTTTATTCCAACTTTTTTTGCTTTTGTTTTCAACTGACCTCAGGTGCCCTGGGTAGAACCTATTTAATTCTTGGAACAGACAAACAGATGCTGCTAATTTTATGGTGTGAGTTTAGGTTTAATTTAAAGGGAAAATTTCCTCACCAGTATGTAATTCATTTCCAAATAAGTTATTCTTATCATCAATGGAATAATACACAACACACTGAAGTGTGTGAGTATGAAACTACAGTCAAATTAGAAAGTTCTTAAATAAACTGCATTTCATGAGTAAAGGATGGAATTTTCGGAAATTCTAGATCAACCATCCAGCTGTGAAATCTGTGTCTTTGAAGCAGTATCCCTGTCCTGAGAGTTGTTTTTCTCTGGTGGTATTTCAGTGGAAACTACTTTGGGGAATAGCCCCTTCACTTTTTATATTTGCTTCTTACTTTTCATTGTAAAGCTGTGTTTTTAAACTGTATTTAAATGTTAATAGAATCCATCCCAATAAAACATAACCAACAGATCTTCTCATTTCTAATCATCACAGATCAATCTCTTGTTAGTTATGTGATCAGTTTACTTACCTGAGAGTAAATTACACCTGGGAAGAACACAGGGCTCCATAGAAGTACAGAATCTTGGGTCCAACCCTGTCCAAGCATCAAAATGTGTATATTAACAATGTGTGTGAATTGTGTGTCGAGTAAAGTGAGTTTAGTAAAACTTGCAGTAGATTATTAATTTGGCTCACTTTGTAATCAGTGAATGAGCTTTAAAGAGTATCAGTGACCAGTGCCTACCCCCCAGAGATAAGAACTTCCAGTGTCTTGTGTGAAACCATGGCATCTGGATTGCTCATGATTCTGAAGATAATTCTGTCCCCCATGGTTTCAGAATCACTGCAGGAGGTGGAAACAGATAACACATCAGTCCCTTGCTCTCTCTGCTCTCTTCACTCAGAAAAAGTCTCACTGGGACCAAAGAAAATCCTATGGTTTCCTAGGGAGAAGGATTTTTCTCAGGAGAGAAAATGGTGGCTCCTTCCTCCCTGTTGAGCCTTTTCCTCAGGATTGCCCCTTTGTCTCTCCAGGACTCTGTTCATCAGACCTGAGATGCCCCCTAGTTGAGCACATCTGGCCTATGAACAAATAAGGGGAAGGAATGGTTCCAAAGACTGTACTATGCTCACTCCACCATCATCTCTGAAACTAACCTGACTTCATGAGCCCTGGGTCAGAAGCTGTTTCTTTATATCTCTAGGCTTTGCCTCACAACCTAAACCCTGCCCCATTTCCTACATATTGTATATTTTGACAAAACCTGTAGAGTCTAGATCTTTATTCCTGACAGGGCAAAGGGAGACACACCAGAATACTGTCCCTCTGAGACTGCAGGACATCTCAGCTTCCATCAACATGAAATTTTGCATCAAATATAGTTACTGTAGGTCCACCTCACAATGAGTAATGGAAGTTGAGACAACATCTCAGACCCTGTACAGTCTTTGGCCAAGCTCATTTAGTTTGGCAGTGCTTTTACTCTATAAATCAGTTGTGAAAACACTTAGGATTCATATTATTTAGTCTTTTAATCAGTCTGTTATTATTTTCAATGTATTTACTACACTTTAGCTTAATATTTCTGATAAACTTTGTTGCAAAATTCTCAATATAATAGTGGCAAACCAAATCCAGCAATACATCAAAAAGCTTATCCACCAAGATCAAATCGGCCTCATCCCTTGGGTGCAAGGCTGGTTCAACATATGCAAATCAATAAATGTAATTCACCACATAAACAGAACTAAAGACAAAAACCCCATGATTATTTCAGTTGACTCAGAAAAGGTCTTTGATAAAATTCAACATTCCTTTATGCTAAAAACTCTCATGAAAGTAGGTATTGATGGAGCTTGCCTCAAAATAATAAGAGCCATTTATGACAAACCCACAGTCATTATCATATTGAACAGGCAAAAGCTGGAAGTATTCCATTTGAAATTTGGCACAAGGCAAGGATGCCCTCTCACCACTCCTATTCAATATAGTGTTGGAAGTTCTGGCCAAGGCAATCAGGCAAGAGAAAGAATAAAGCATATTCAAACAGGAAAAGAGGAAGTCGGACTTTCTTTTCTTGCAGATGACATGATCCTATATCTATAAGATCTCATCACCTCAGCCCAAAAGATTCTTAAGATACAAGCAACTTCAGCAAAGTCTCAAGATACAAAATCAGTGTGCAAAAGTCTCAAGCACTCTTATACACCAACAATAGACAAGAAGAGAGCCAAATCACAAATTAATTCACATTTACAATTGCTACAAAGAGTATAAAATACCTACCTAGGAATACAGCTAACAAGGCAAGTGAAGGACCTCTTCAAGGAGAACTACAAACCACTACTCAAGGAAATAAGAGAGGACACAAACAGATGGAAAAACATTCCATGCTCATGGGTAAGAAGAATCAATATCATGAAAATGGCCATACTTCCCAAAGTAATTCATAGATTCAATGCTATTCCCATAAACTACCATGGACATTCTTTACAAAATTAGAAAAAACTACTTCAGAATTCATATGAAACGAAAAAAGAGTCCATATACCCGGGACAATCCTAAGTAAAAATAACAAAGCTGGAGGCATCCTGTTACCTGACTTCAAACCATATTACAAGGCTACAGTAACCCAAACAGCATGGTAGTGGTACAAAACAGACACATAGACCAATGGAATGGAATAGAGATATCAGAAATAAGACTGCACATCTACAACCATTTTATTTTGGATGAAAACAAACAATGGGGAAAGGATTCCCTATTTAATAATAAATGGTGCTGGAAAAACTATCTAGACATATGCAGAAAACTGAAACTGGACCCCTTCCTTATACCTTATACAAAAGTGAACTGAAAATGGATTAAAGATTTAAATGTAAAACCCAAAACTATAAAAATCCAACCCCATATAAAATTGGGCAAAAACTGGGTGCAGTAGCTCATACCTGTAATCCAAGAAATCTGGGAAGGTGAGGTGGGCAGATAACTTGAGGCCAGGAGTTCAAGATCAGCCTGGCCAACCTGGTGAAACTCAGTCTCTACTCAAAATACAATAAATTAGCCAGATGTGGTGGCAGGTGCCTGTAATCCCAACTACTCAGGAGGCTGAGACAGAAGAACCACCTGAATCTGGGAGGTAGAGGTTGCAGTGACCCGAGATTGTGCCACTGAACTCCACCCTGGGTGACACAGCAAGACTCTGTCTTAAAAAGTGAAAATAAAAATATTTTAAAAAGTGGGCAAAGGATATGAACAGACACTTATGCAGCCAACAAACATATGAAAAAAAAAAAAAGCCCAACGTTACTGATCATTAGAGAAATACAAATCAAAACCACAGTAAGATGTCATCTCATGCCAGTCAGAATGGTGATTATTAAAAAGTCAAGAAACAACAGATGCTGGTGAGACTGTGGGGAAACAGGAACACTTTTACACTGTTGGAGTGAATGTAAATTCAAACGCTGTGGAAGACAGTGTGGTGATTTTTCAAAGACCTAGAATCAGAAATACCATTTGATCCAGCAATGCCATTACTGGGTATATACCCAAAGGAATATAAATTCTTGTTTTATAAAGATACTTGTATGCATATGTTCATTGCCACACTCTTCACAATAGCAAAGACATGGAATCAACCCAAATGCCCATCAGTGACAGACTGGATACAGAAAATGTGATACATATACACCATGGAATACTATACAGCCATAAAAAGGAATGAGATCATGTCCTTTGCAAGGACATGGATGAAGCTGGGAGCCATTATTCTCAGCAAACTAATGCAGGAACAGAAAACCAAATACACATGTTCTCACTTATAAGTGGCAGATGAACAATGAGAAAACATAGACAGAGGGAGGGGAACAACATACACTGGAGCCTGTCTGGGGGTGAGTGAGGAGGGAGTGCGTCAGAATAAATAGCTAATCCATGTGGGGCTGAATACCTAGGTTACGGGTTGATAGGTACAGCAAACCACCATCGCACACACTTACCTATGTAGCAAACCTGCACGTCCTGCACATGTATCCTGGAACTTAAAATGAAATAAAAAAATTTTTTTTAAAACTTTATTTTTTCTATGTCGTGTTTGCAATGTTAAACGTGAATTTTCTAGTAGACATTTATCATATATAGAATTATATAGTTGATTTTTGAACAACTATGGTTCTGCCATTCTTTAAAATGCAAATTCTTTATGAGTGTGTGTGTATATGTACACATATGTGTGTATATATATTTGTGTGTGTATATATATGTGTACGTGTGTGTGTGTGCATAGATAGATAGATAGATAGATAGATAGATAGATAGATAGATAATGCTCCTGGTCTTCTGTTTGAGTAGGCTGAGAAGGAGGAGGGGGAGGAGTGATTGTTCTTGCAGTCTCAGAGGTAGCTAGGTGGAAGAGAATCTGTACAAATGAACACATGAAGTTCTCATTTGTAAGTGTGAGTTAAATAATTGTACACTTGGACATAGAAGTGGAATGATAGACACTAGAGATCTGGGAGGGTGAGAGGGTGGGAGGGGCAAATAATAAACAATGGTTCAGATATCTGGATTCGTTGATCCCAAATGGTGTACAATTATTTCTCTTTAATTTGTGTCTATTTACCAGCAAGTTTGAGAGGAGTGAGCCAAGCTCAGAAAGGCATTCAGCTCTAAAATCAGATGTGCATGGCAATGGGCAGAAGTACCCTCTCCCTTTCTCAGAACAAATCCAAGCTTCCTTTGTACCCCTTACCACAGGAAAGTTATGTTTTATATTTTATGAAAAAAAAAAAACTTGTAACTTGGTAAAACTTAGAAATTAATATTGGAAAAACAGTAGGGCACTCTCTTTGGGACATAATCTTTGAGACACTTCAGCAGCATATACAGCTTGTAATTCATCCTGAGAAAATCCAGATAGCATAAACTTGAGAATGTTCATGAGGAACGGAAAAGTACACATTTACTCACATATTTTATACTAAAGTTTATCAAGGGTAGAAATTAAAAAATCTGTTTTACTATGAATGTTCATATGAAAGTACAGACATTCACCTAAATTTTCCTGAAATTATTTAAAAATTAATTTGTCATTGGTAATAGAAACTTCCAAACATCTCCATCTTACAAGTCTCATTATCCATTTTTTCTCTAAAATATTCAGAAGTAGAAAACAAAAATATAGATTAAAATAGCTCATATTTTTCCAATTTAAAATAATTGTTCAGTAACTGGGAAGAAAGGTTTACACAAATTGGAAATTCTGTATGTATATAGAAATTAATAAGATGAGAAAATTATGGCAAATAATAGGGGGCTTCAATAAGTTCATGCAAAATAACAATTATGAAAAAACTATGCGTGAACTTTTAGCTTTTGCATCAAAACACACATATACTAGTTTATTTTAACTTTTTCTTATTTTTGAGACAGGGTTTCACTCCTCTCACCGAGGTTGCAGTGCAGTGGAGCAATCTTGGCTCAAAGTAACCTCTGCTTCCAGGCTGAAGCGATTCTCCTGCCTCAGCCTTCCAAGTAGCTGGGACCTTGTCTGGTTAATTTTTGTATTTTTTGTAGAGGCTAATTTTTGTATTTTCTGTCGAGGCAGGGTTTTGCCATGTTGCCCAACCTCCCAAAGTGCAGGGATTACAGGCGTGAGCCACCATGCCCGGCCGTGTTTTAACATATGTGAATAGGATTTAAAACATCAGTCTGAAAAGAACCACATGAATTCTGCCAAACTTGAATTCTGCCAAACCTGAAACAAGAACAAACATCAAATTTATGGTGAAGCTGGGGTACAAAAAACGGTGAAATAAATTATTCTTTAAGAAAAGTCTATGGGAAAAATGACCTGAAGGATCAGTCGTTTACAAAGGGATACCTGATTCTAAGAAGAGATAAGACAATGTTGAAGATGAAGCCCACAGAGGAGGGGCATCCATTCCAATTTTTGAGAGAAAAAAAATTGTTTCTATGCCCTAATTGAGGAGGACTGACAATTAACGAGAGATATTATAGCCAACACCACAGACATCTCAATTGGTTCAGCTTACACAATACTGACTATAACGTGAAAGTTGAGAAACTTTACATTTGATGAGTCCCAAATACCCTTGTGCCTAGATCAGCTATGGACAAAAGTAGAGCTATTAGTGACTATTTTGAACAAGCAGAATCAAGATCCTGAAGCATTATTTTGAAGAATTATAACAGGGAGTGAAACTGACTTTATCAATAGGATCCTGAAGGCAAAGCACAATTAAAACAATGGCTACCAAGAAGTAGAAGTGGTCCAGTCAAAGCAAAAGCAAACTTCTCAAAAGCAAAAGCCATAGAGGTTTTGGGGATGCTCAAGGCATTTTGCTTGTTGACATTCTGTAGGATCAAAGCACCATAATATTTGCTTAGTAGGAGAGTTCTTAGAGAAAATTAGCAAATACTTTTGCAGAAAAGTGCCCTGTAAAGCTTCACTAGAGAGTCCCTCTGCACCACAACAACACTTCTGTTCCTTCCTCTCGTCAAACACCGGTAATTTTGAAAGAGTTTTCATGGGAAATTATTAGGCATCAACATTACAGTCCTGATTTGGTTTCTTCTGACCTTATTTTTCCTAATCTTAAAATAACTGTAAAGGGCACCCATTTTTCTTCAGTTAATAGTAGAAGATTGCATTGACATGGTTAAATTCCCATGACCCTCAGTTCTTTAGCAATGGACTGAATGGTTGGGATCATCCCTTAATGCAGTGTCTTGACCTCAGTAGAGATTATATTGAGAAATAAAGTTGATACTTATATTTTTATTTTTAATTCCATTTTTCACTGACATTTTTAAATCCCTTCACAATTCATGTTTGTCTCAAAGGCATTTAAATTTAGAAATCATATCAAGTGAGGTTGGTGCCACAATGGCCAAATAGGAACAGCTCCAGCCTCCAGCTGCCAGCGTGAGCAACACCGAAGATGGGTGATTTCTGCATTTCCAATTGAGGTACCAGGTTCATCTCACTGGGGCATGTTGGACAGTTGGTGCAGGACAGTGGGCGCAGCCCAACGAGTGAGAGCCGAAGCAGGGCAAGTCATCGCCTCACCTAGGAAGTGCAAGGGGGAAGGGAATTCCTTTTCTTAGTGAAGGGAAACTGTGACACAGAACACTGGAAAATTGGGTCACTCCCATCCAATACTGTGCTTTACCAAGGGTCTTAGCAAACAGCACACCAGGAGATTATATCCCACACCTGGCTCGGAGGGTCCTAAGCCCACAGAGCCTCTCTCATTGCTAGCACAGCAGTCTGAGATCTAACTGCAAGGCGGCAGTGAGGCTGGGGGAGGGGTGCCCACCATTGCTGAGGCTTAAGTAGGTAAACAAAGCAGCCAGGAAGCTCGAACTGGGTGGAGCCCACTGCAGCTCAAGGAGGCCTGCCTGCCTCTGTAGACTCCACCTCTGGGGACAGGGCATAGCTAAACAAAAAGCAGCAGAAACCTCTGCAGATGTAAATGTCCCTGTGTGACAGCTTCGAAGAGAGTAGTGATTCTCCCAGCATGGAGGTTGGGATCTGAGAACTGACAGACTGCCTGCTCAAGTGGGTCCCTGACCCCCGAGTAGCCTAACTGGAGAGCCTAACTGAGAGGAGCCTACCTGGAGTGAACCTCAAGCAAACTCCAACAGACCTGAAGCTGAGGGTCCTGACTGTTAGAAGGAAAACTAACAAGCAGAAAGGACATCCACACCAAAACCTCACCCATACATCACCATCATCAAAGACCAAAGGTAGATAAAACCACAAACAGGGGGAAAAAGCAGTGCAGAAAAGCTCAAAATTCAAAAAATCAGAGCACCTCTCCCCCTCCAAAGGAACGCAGCTCCTCACCAGCAACAGTGCAAAGATAGTTGGAGAATGACTTTGACAAGTTGAGAGAGGAAGGCTTCAGTTGATCAAACTTCTCAGAGCTAAAGGAGGAACTACAAACCCAGCACAAAGAAACTAAAAACCTTGAAAAAAGATTTGATGAATGGATAACTAGAATAACCAATGCAGAGAAGTCCATAAACGACCTGATAGAGATGAAAACCATGACGCAAGAACTACATGACAAATGCACAAGCTTCAGTAACCGACCTGATCAATTGGAAGAAAGAGTATCAGAGATTGAAGATCAAATGAATCAAATGAAGCAAGAAGAGAAATTTAGAGAAGAAAGAGTAAAAAGAAATGAACAAAGCCTCCAAGAAATATGGGATTATGTGAAAAGACCAAATCTACATCTGATTGGTGTACCTGAAAGTGATGGGGAGAATGGAACCAAGTTGGAAAATACTCTGCAGGATATCATCCAGGAGAACTTCCCTAACCCAGCAAGGCAGGCCAACATTCAAATTCGGGAAATACAGAGGACGCCACAAAGATACTCCTCAAGAAGAGCAACTTCAAAACACATAATTGTCAGATTCACCAAAGTTGAAAAGAAGGAAAAAATGTTACGGGCAGTCAGAGAGAAAGGTTACATTACCCACAAAGGGAAGCCCATCAGACTAACAGCAGATATCTTGGCAGAAACTCTACAAGCCAGAAGAGAGTGGGGGCCGATAGTCAACATTCTTAAAGAATTTTCAAACCAGAATTTCATATCCAGTCAACTAAGTTTCATAAGTGAAGGAGAAATAAAATCTTCTATAGACAAGCAAATGCTGAGAGATTCTGTCACCACCAGGCCTGCCCTACAAGAGTTCCTGAAGGAAGTACTAAACATGGAAAGGAACAAACAGTACTAACCATTGCAAAAACATGCCAACATGTAAAGACCATCGATGCTAGGAAGAAACTGCATCAACTAACGAGCAAAATAACCAGCTAACATCATAACAACAGGATCAAGTTCACACATAACAATATTAACCTTAAATGTAAATGGGTTAAATGCTCCAATTAAAAGACACAGACTGGCAAATTGAATAAAGAGTAAAGACCCATCAGTTTTCTGTATTCAGGAGACTCATCTCACGTGCAGAGACACACATAGGCTCAAAATAAAGGGATGGAACAAGATCTACCAAGCAAATGGAAAACAAAAAAAATGTCAGGGGTTACAATCCTAGTCTCTGATAACACATACATTAAACCACAAAGATCAAAAGAGACAAACAAGGTCATTACATAATGATAAAGGGATCAATTCAACAAGAAGAGTTAACTACCCTAAATATATATGCACCCAATACAGGAGCACCCAGATTCATAAAACAAGGCCTTAGAGACTTACAAAGAGAGTTAGACTCCCACACAATAATAGTGGGAGAATTTAACCCCCCACTGTCAACATTGGACAGATCAACGAGACAGAAAGTCAATAAGGATATCCAGGAATTGAACTCAACTCTGCACCAAGCGGACCTAATAGACTTCTACAGAACTCTCCACCCCAAATCAACAGAATACACATTCTTCTCAGCACCACATCGTACTTATTCCAAAATTGACCACATAGTTTGAAGTAAAGCACCCCTCAGTAAGTGTAAAAGAACAGAAATTATAACAAACTGTCTCTCAGACCACAGTGCAATCAAACAAGAACTCAGGATTAAGAAACTCAATCAAAACCACTCAACTACATGGAAACTGAACAACTTGCTCTTGAATGACTACTGGGTACATAACGAAATGAAGGCAGAAATAAAGATGTTCTTTGAAACCAATGAGAACAAAGATACAACATACCAGAATCTCTGGGACACATTTAAAGCAGTGTGTAGAGGGAAATTTATAGCACTAAATTCTCACAAGAGAAAGCAGGAAAGATCTAAAATTGACACCCTAACATCACAATTAAAAGAACTGGAGAAGCAAGAGCAAACACATTCAAAAGCTAGCAGAAGGCAAGAAATAACTAAGATCAGAGCAGAACTGAAGGAGACAGAGACACAAAAAACCCTTCAAAAAATCATTGAATCCAGAAGCTAGTTTTTTGAAAAGATCAACAAAATTGATAGACCACTAGCAAGAGCAATAAAGAAGAAAAGAGAGAAGAATCAAATAGATACAATAAAAAATGATAAAGGGATATCACCACCGACCCCACAGAAATACAAACTACCATCAGAGAATACTATAAAAACCTCTACGCAAATAAACTAGAAAACTTAGAAGAAATGGATACATTCCTGGACACATACACTCTCCCAAGACTAAACCAGGAAGAAGTTGAATCCCTGAAGAGACCAATAGCAGGCTCTGAAATTGAGGTAATAATTAATAGCCTACTAACCAAAAAAAGTCCAGGACCAGACAGATTCACAGCTGAATTCTACCAGAGGTACAAAGAGGAGCTGGTACTATTCCTTCTGAAACGATTCCAATCAATAGAAAAACAGGGAATCCTAACTCATTTTATGGGGCCAGTATCATCCTGATACCAAAGCCTGGCAGAGACACAACAAAAAAAGAGAGAATTTTAGACCAATATCCCTGATGAACATTGACAGAAAAATCCTCAATAAAATACTGGCTAACCGAATCCAGAAGCACATCAAAAAGCTTATCCACCATGATCAAGTGAGCTTCATCCCTGGGATGCAAGGCTGGTTCAACATACTCAAATCAATAAACGTAATCCAACATATAAACAGAACCAAAGACAAAAACCACATGATTATCTCAATAGATGCAGAAAAGGCCTTTGACAAAATTCAACAACCCTTCATGCTAAAAACTCTCAATAAATTCAGTATTGATGGAACGTATCTCAAAATAATAAGAGCTATTCATGACAAACCCACAGCCAGTATCATACCGAATGGGCAAAAACTGGAAGCATTCCCCTTAAAAACTGGCACAAGACAGGGATGCCCTCTCACACCACTCCTATTCAACATAGTGTTGGAAGTTCTGGCTAGGGCAATCAGGCAAGAGAAATAAATAAAGAGTATTTCATTAGGAAAAGAAGAAGTCAAATTGTCCCTGTTTGCAGATAACATGCTTGTCTATTTAGAAAACCCCATCGTCTCAGCCCAAAATCTCCTCAAACTGATAAGCAACTTTAGCAAAGTCTCAGGATACAAAATTAATGTGCAACAATCACAAGCATTCTTATACACCAATAACAGACAAACAGAGAGCCAAATCATGAATGAACTCCCATTCACAATTGCTTCAAAGAGAATAAAATACCTAGGAATCCAACTTACAACAGATGTGAAGGACCTCTTCGGGAGAACTACAAACCACTGCTCAATGAAATAAAGGAGGACACAAACAAATGGAAGAACATTCCATGCTCATGAACAGGAAGAATCAATATCGTGAAAATGGTCATACTGTCCAAGGTAATTTATAGATTCAATGCCATCCCCATTAAGCTACCAATGACTTCCTTTACAGAATTGGAAAAAAACTACTTTAAAGTTCATATGGAACCAAAAAAGAGCCCGCATTGTCAAGACAATCCTAGTCAAAAGAACAAAGCTGGAGGCATCACGCTACCTGACTTCAAACTATACAGCAAGGCTACAGTAACCAAAACAGCATGATACTGCTATGAAAACAGAGCTATAGACCAATGGAACAGAATAGAGCCCTCAGAAATAATACCACACTTCTACAACCATCTGATCTTTGACAAACCTGACAAAAATAAGAAATGGGGAAAGGATTCCCTATTTAATAAATGCTGCTGGGAAAACTGGCTAGCCATAAATAAAAAGCTGAAACTGGATCCCTTCCTTACTCCTTACACAAAAATTAATTCAAGAGGGATTAGAGACTTAAATATTAGACCTAAAACCATAAAACCCCTAGAAGAAAACCTAGGCAATACCATTCAGGACATAGGCATGGGCAAGGACTTCATATCTACAACACCAAAAGCAATGGCAACAAAAGCCAAAATAGACAAATGGGATCTAATTAAACTAAAGAGCTTCTGCACAGCAAAAGAAACTACCATCAGAGTGAACAGACAACCTACAGAATGGGAGAAAATTGTGGCAATCTACTCATCTGACAAAGGGCTAATATCCAGAACCTACAAAGAACTCAAACAAATTTACAAGAAAAAAACAAACAACCCCATCCAAAAGTGGGCAAAGGATAAGAACAGACACTTCTCAAAAGAAGACATTTATGCAGCCAACAGACACATGAAAAAATACTCATCATCACTAGCCATCAGAGAAATGCAAATCAAAACCACAATAAGATGCCATCTCACACCAGTTAGAATGGCAATTATTAAAAAGTCAGGAAACAACAGGTGCTGGAGAGGATGTGGAGAAATAGGAACGCTTTTGCACTGTTGGTGGGACTGTAAACTAGTTCAACCACTGTGAAAGACAGTGTGGCGATTCCTCAAGGATGTAGAACTTGAAATACCATTTGACCCAGCCATCCTATTACTGGGTATATCCCCAAAGGATTATAAATCATGCTGCTATAAAGACACATGCTCATGTATGTTTACTGCAGCACTATTCACAATAGCAGAGACTTGGAACCAACCCAAATGTCTATAATGACAGACTGGATTAAGAAAATGTGCCACATATACACCATGGAATACCATGCAGCCATAAAAAAGGATGAGTTTGCATCCTTTGTAGGGACATGGATGTAGCCGGCAACCATCATTCTCAGCAAACTATCACAAGAACAGAAAACCAAACACCGCATGTCCTCACTCATAGGTGGTAACTGAACAATGAGATCACTTGGACACAGTAAGGGGAACGTCACACACTGGGGCCTGATGTAGGGTGGGGGGAGGGGGGAGGGATAGCATTAGGAGATATACCTAATGTAAATGATGAGTTAATGGGTGCAGCACACCAACATGGCACATGTATATATATGTAACAAACCTATACATTGTGCACATGCACCCTAGAACACAAAGTATAATAAAAAAAATCATATCAAGTGTGAAATAAAGAAAATTATAGAGAGAGGAAGAACAGAATCTATAAATATGCATATTTGTGTACATACATCCATATACATACATATGTGTGTGCATGCAGTAATTTTATTCTCCTAAAGCAATGCCTCTGCCTTCCACCCTCACTGTACATGTCCTAGTCCTGTGATGTCCCTAGAACTGAGCGCCTGATTTCCTTCTCTGCCTCCCACATGAACAGGGAATAGAAATGGAAACTACACTCTGTGGTTACTGTTGTGAAAATCCATGTCCCCCACAGGCTAGTTTGGCATCTTACATTCCAGTTCCCATTGTAAAAAAAAGCAAGCAACAAACACAAACTACAAAAGAAAAAATGAAATATTTGAAAGTCTAGAGCCACAGAGGTTCCGGCTTCACCCACCACCCACAGTGACCTCCGCCGCCCTCCAGACCTGAGGGCAGTTGCGCCTGAACAGCCTGCCTCTTCACCATCCATGAAAAGAGGTGACCTTAAACTTCAATAGATTTTACTCTGTTCAAAAGGAACCAGGTCAACATTCAAAGTCAGTGGTCTGACAACTCTAAACTTTGGCCAGAAAGTATTGGAAACATTTAACGTGCAGTGGATGAAGCAGCCTGGCCCCACTGCACACAACACACTCGTGGGGACTCAAAGGAGGATACTCAAGATCCGCTGGGTGGAAGTGAGGACAGACCCAGAAACACGGGGGGTAGGGGGGGTCAAAGCAGGAAGGCTCAGGCCCTGACCTCCTCCTAGGCCCTGCCCCTCCAGAACTTGAAGTTTTTTCTGACTCCGAAGTGGATTTCACTGATGGAAAAGAAGTTCAGTATTTCTGGTCCAGCCCTGTAAGCTGCTCCCGTCGCCCAGCCTTCCACACCCCTGCAGACGTCACAATGCCTACTCCCACTAACCCCACAAGGGAGCTATGCATCGCCTAGAGACGGTCCTTGGCCTGCAACCCCGCGATGGGGTCCAGGGTCTGTGTCCATTTCTGGTTAAAATCGCTCTAAGGCTGGTCGCTGTCTTGGCCTTCCCTGCTTCCTCTCTGTTTACTTCTCCCCTCCTCACCCCATATGAAGCTTTTACTCAGGAGATGGATTATCACCCCTCTTGGAACATCAAGGACACCACCAGGACACCGCACTGTCTCCTTGACCCTGGGATTCTGCAGACCTCAGTCTTCCTCTGAGGTCCCCTCACTCCCCACCTCATTTTTTCCATCCTTCTGGGGCCTGAGTCTGCTATACCTCAGGCTTCGTCTTCACAGTCACAGACAGAAGGAGCCCCCTTCATCCTTGGGCTCTGGCCACAGTTCACCTACTGCAGGACACTCAGTGGCTTTCAGTAGTTCATCCAGACATCCAGATGGAAGTGGGATTTCCTGGAAGAAAAGCAGGACCCCAGAATTACATTGAATTCTAACACAAGAGCCCAGAGTCCCCTTCTGCATGGGACATTAAGCTGCAAACACTACATAGGCACTTAATGCTCAGCTGCCCTTTTAACATCTGGTCCAGTTGTGTCCCTCCTCCTTGGAATATCTCAGAAAATATATCTCCACCTAGAGTTGTTTGAACGCATCATCCTATGTGATTCCAGACCATCGGGGGTACAAAGGGTCCTCACCAGAACTTCCACTCTGCTTGGAAGACTTAGAAAATTCTGAGGCTGCTCAGAGGGTCAGATTCCCATTTCTGTGTTCCAGAAAAACTTCAGTCTTTTCCGGACAAGTGAGGAAACAGAAAATGTCTAGTCTCTGGCACATCTTTTGCAAGCAATGGCGGCTCCCAGGAACCAAAACTATCAATGAATATATTTTTGAGACTCTGGTCAAAAGAAAAGTCATTCTGCAATTTCAGGTAGGATGGAGTGGTTCTATGGCTTCTGAGGTGATTTTCAAAAGATCTGGACCCTCACGAGAACCACGGAGGACATTTCTGGCATTTCCAGACCAGGAGGAGTGACTGATGGACCTCCAGTGTTACTAGGAAAACTTTTTGTTGGACAGCTTTGCTTTGGCTTTCAGGCCTTCACATAGGTTGCTTAGATCATGGAAGTGCTTCTGCATTTCTGCATAGGCTCAGGATGCCTTCTCAAGTCGTCCCTGCAATTATGAGACAGTTTCTGTCTCCAGAGGTCACTTAGAATAACACAAGAGGCTTCACCTTCAAAGGGACACCATACAATATAGCCACAGTTCAGCCAAGATTATCTGTGTTTACATACCTGTAAAGTAACACTCCTAGTTACCTCCATTAACGTGGACATCTTTCATGAATAGAGAAACTCTAGTGATTGTTATATAACAGCTGCCACAAAAAATTAACCAATAAAAATAAATGATAAATGAAAAATATTTAATAATTATGATAGTGAACGCAATGACCTAAATAGTAAGAATTTTAATACTGGTGACAATATGAACATAAGGATACAAAAATCAATGTGGAGATTCTCCTAAATATATGAAAAGTTGACAAATTGGGTCCTCCTTGTGTAATTTGGAGTCAGAGTCAAAGAATTTCACTATGAAATGTGTTCCATGACAGCAAACATGAGAAACAGGTGAAAGGAAAGCAAGCCACAGGAGAGCATGGGCTAATAGGACCACTTGTGTGCAAACCTCTATAGTCAAGGACTACCAGCCAGAGGTGAAGAGAGTTTGGCTTGTGTCTTACCTACCACTGGGCACACAAAAGCTTTCAGTAGTGCAACCAGATGGCTGGTTTGGCCTGGCTCCCTGCAAAGAAGACATGTATCTCATCCCCACCAGCCCATCAGTCCTGGAACTCAGAATCCTACATGCATTAAACATGAAGCTCCACCTCCATAGCTGACTTCACCTCCTTACTGTCCTTCTGCCATCTGGTGTTTCAGGTGCTCTCCAGATCTGGACTTCTTGGCTCCCCTACCTTTATCAAGTGAAGTCAGGATGTATCATTCTCAGAGTTCTCCTGCCAGTCCAAGGTGAAACTCACCAATACAGGCATACCCTGGATGGACTTCCTTGGAATATTTAGAAAACAATGAGCTTGCTCAGGGGTGGTATGAGCTCTAGGAGTAGAGATACGGTTTCCCATGGAAATCTGAGAGGACTTAGAATAGTCCCAGAGGCCCAAGCAGTCCAATCTGCCCTGGAAACATCAGGAATGATATACTTGGTCTTCCTGAGGCTCCAAACATTTTCTAAATAAACTCAGAGGTTACAGAACCATTTTTCTCTCAAGAACTGAAGTGGAGTTATTTGCCTTCTGCCAGCATCTCACTTTTTTTATTATCTAATGTTGGGGTCCGTGTCGGGGGTGGTGGAGAATGAAAGAACACACAAAAGACAAAGACACACAGAGAACATGGCGGCCGCGCTCAGAGCCTCCGCCTCACTTTATTTATACTCCATAAACCCCACGTCAGCAGAAAGAATGCAATGTAAAACAAACTTTCTTTTCCCAGATGTAACCTTCTACTCAGTTCCTTGTTTCTATGCTCTTCCTTATCTGCCCGCCTTCTTGGCGCCTACGGGAGTTCATTAAAAGTTCAATTGGAGATACTGTCCTTGAGCCCTATCTATTCTCAGCATACTGTTTTTAAAGGCCCCTGCAATCTAAGTTAGCTTTTGAGCCCAGAAGTAGATATTCCTTGTATTTGATTTACACAGGGAGCTTCCTAGAATGCCCATGCGTCTGGATACTTTCTGCATTCACTCAGGTATTCACAAAATGCTGCAGTTCTGCTGAAAATCTATGAGATGACCATTTGATCACCCGAGCAACTTTAGAATGTGTCTTCTATGGAAGCCCTGGAGCCTCCCTTCTGGTATTTCATCCATTGCTGGTACTGAGTACCCAGGGTGAAACCCTCCATCAGACATTGTCAGCAATTCCAGTATGGAGATGGCACTTACGTGATGGGGCTCAAGAATCAGATGGTAGAAGACCAGCCAGGAGGTGAAGTCTCAGTAGGCTTGGGGGCTTAATGTTCGATGCACACCAGACTTCTGAGACTCAGGAAGCGGGTGTGGATCTGTCTGCCCAGTGCTTCTCATCTACAGCCTGGACCAGCCATTTCTTGGGGCGAACTACTGAAAGCTTTTGTATGACCTGTGTCAGGCAGGACTCTGGCCAGACCCTTTTCCATAGTCCATTTGTAATGTATTTCCACGTGGCACAGGCATCTCCACTTTTGCCCAAGCCCTCGTGTGGCTCAGAATTATTCTCCCTACTGCCACTCTTCTTTGCCATCACAGAAGATATTTCAAGATGCAGCCCCAAGCCTCTCCCTGTAATCAATAACACGAGGGCTCAAATGGGAACAATGTCACAGGCTTACAGGAATATGCTCTTAAATATCTGCTCTTTTATTATTCTCTTCTTTAAAATGACATTTATATCACACCATTGTGATTGCTATTAATGTTATTATTATGTGGGTACAGTTCTTTATCATGGATAGATTTGTGGTAGTTATTATGCAATGTTGAATAATTTTTTTTTTTATGTTCTGAAGACTGTTGAATTTGCTGAAGATGATTAAAAGACAACCTTAAAACATACATACCACAGCAACCCCAAGACTCCTACTGTACCACCTGGTGTCCTGTAGAAGAATGGGCTTCCTGAGTTATTCTTTTCTTTTTCGGGCAAGTACCTATTCATACCAGCATAGTAGATGGATGAAGTGCACCCTGGTCTTGCCATGGGCTCAGAAAGAATTCATACATATGCTTTATGTGCTAGCAACTCTATGTGTAGGCCTGTGAGCCCTAGAATGCACTTTCTTTCACCAACTAGTCCACCTAAAAGTTTTCTAAGTCAAATTCCCCCTCCATGCTTGGATAGGTCATGAATGGCTTTCTGTTACCCACCTAAGATGAAGGGATACTGCTAAATCAGGTTTGTGGCCAAGAAACTTTTACCTGGAGTGGCAGGAGAGGGACTACCTGTTCACCAGAGTCTCTGCAACATTTTCTTTTTCTTCTTCTTCTTCTTTTTTTTTTTTCTTGTGATAGAGTCTCGCACTGTCGCCCAGGCTGGAGTCCAGTGGCACAATCTTGGCTCACTGCAACCTCCGACTCCCAGGTTCAAGTGATTCTCCCGCCTCAGCCTCCTGAGTAGCTGGGTTACAGGTGCATGCCACCACGCCCCCCTCATTTTTGTATTTTTAGTAGAGATGGGGTTTCAGGCTGGTCTCAAACTCCTGACCTCGAGAACTGCCTGCCTCGGCCTCCCAAAGTGCTGGTATTACAGGCATGAGCCACCGCGCCCAGCCTCTGCAACATTTTCTAAGTCAGAACAGTAGTTTTTTGAACCACCTTTTCAGTCAAAGAACTCATGAAAAAGTCCTCCAAGAACTTGTGACCTTCTGGAAATTGTCAAAATCTCTACAGGTGTCCAGAGTCATCCAGAGCTGTATTGCAAACCATTGACTGGGTTCCACCATTAGTAAAGCAAATGCGAAATATGCCATGCCCACCAAAAAGAATCCAGAAACCATGGTATTTAGCTCTTTCCATCTTTCTTGCCTCCTGCAGGTGGGTGAGTACTGAGTATGATGCCCTCCTACAGCCTCTGGAGGACATGCCAGTGCCTAGAGGTACCAGTAGAGAGGGGCCATGAAAGAGCAGATGACAGTCAGCTGGCTGGGAATGACATTATCCTGGGGTTTATTGCTTGTCATGAACTCTGCCACTGGGCAACATGTACTGGTCTGGACACGTAACTTCTCTGGATCCCTGTTCCATCAGCCAGCTATCTTATCTCCTGAAAGCTGGTAGGTGTTGGTCAGCATGGTGTTACAGGACCAGGGTTATATTAACATTCCCTCTTAGGCTGAAACACCAGAAGTTAACACAGGAGTCCCCAGGTGTGCACTTGCCAACCTCCAGATTGTTTTTCTTCTCGTTCTAGATGTTCATCCTTGCTTTCTGGGACTTGAAATAACCCTACACCACCAAATATTTATGCCTATTATCCACTTAGGGAAAACTCGTATGTCCCAAGTCCATAGGGTTAGTATTATTATCAGTATTATAACCATTGGTACTAGTATCATGATGATCGTCATTCCTGTTAATATTCATCAATATTTTTATTATTACCATTGTTAATATGAATTTTTCACTATTGTACAGCAAGGAATATAGTTTATCCATTCACAAATGGTGTTCAGTTACTAAAGATGACTACAAGGCATGCTCTGCGGACATATACACACACAGCTGTCCTGGAGACCCAGCTTTGCCACCAATTGCTCTTTCATAAGATGAGCTCCCCCAATACCCACCAGTTTTCCAGGACTCGACCTGAGCTGGTTGGGCTAGACCTGGAAAAGTTTCCTATTCTCAGCTGTACCTGGAAAAATTTTAAAGACTCTTCCAAGGCCCAGTAACAGCTTTTGGCAGCTTCCAAGACCAGAGAGGGTTTCTTGGCCATTCAGAGCCATTCAGATATTCTAAGTAAACTCAAGGAACCAGAAACCCCACTTGCAGTCATGAAATACCAGTGAATGGCCTCTGTGAGTCTCTTCAAGTTTTTCAAAGATAACTGCCTGGAAAGGCTGGCCAGGAAGTCACCCAAGCCCATCCCTCTGCAGGATGTTCTATGTCAGCCAGGGACCCAGTGAATTGCCATTGAACAGAAGGGAGGAACAGAGACAGCATGCCTGAGCTTCTGGAAACATTCTAAGTGCCCTTGTTGGCCTAGAAAAGACTGGTGCTGCCATACGAGGCACAGATATGGCAACCTAGCCACTCTAGGAACCACACAAGGTTTAAAGGCTCCCAGGAAGTCCAGGAAGGGCAAACATGGCCTTTTAGAGCCATCAGATTTTATTCTAAGTCTACGTGGGAGACAGTGCACTGGCTTCATAAAAACACCAGTGGAGGTGCTATCACTTGCCCCAGTGTCCGGTCTTTTCCACCTCATCTCAGAGCCAGGCAGCCACCATTTCCCAAAGCTGCTGTGCAATGAAAGGGGAATATTCTAGGTGCTCTCCTGTGCCCACGAAATTCTGTGGCTGCACTAAAGGCAGGGGTTGTCCTCCGGAATGCTCTTCAGGAATCTGACAACACTAGTCAAGATTAGAGAAGTTCAATTCAACATCATACAAAAACAATCACAAAAAAAAAAAAAAAAAAAAATGCATAGTGAGACAAAATGATGAACCCACCTGCTAATAATCATGAATGACAATAACAACAATGATGATCTTAGTGATAATGCCACCAACACTGTTAATGGCAATAACAATAAACCTGAGGTAACGGGTGTTAGGGTCCCGATTCACCGATGTGAAGGATGGCGCCAATTTCTGGCCTTACAGAAATAAAGGAAAAGTAAACACCTGGAGGAGGAGGAGGTGAACCTGGAGCTCCCGCCGGCCTCTGGGCGCTCCTTGGTGGAAGGAGAGGGACTTGGTCCTGAGCCTGCCCAGGATCCATCCGCACCAGAACCCGGGAGTCCCAGTCCCTGGATGGGCTCAGTCCCATCCAGGCCAGACGCCCCGGAGCCCCGGAGCCCGGGTCCTCCAGCCCTCGCTGCCGCCACTCCTCGCGGAGCCCGGGCCCCCGCGCCACCTCAGCCTCAGTGCGGCTCTGCGAGGGCAGCGCCAAGGATGCTCCGGGCCCAGCGGGGGCATCCGGCCCCAATGGGATACTGACGCCCTGAGGGCGCGGAACAGCGCGGCCTGTGCAGGGACCGCCATCTTGGGCCTTGCAAAAAGAGCTGCCTCTTCAACGCCCCCACCCGGAACCTCCCCGGAGGCCCCAGCCCCAAAGCCAGGGCGGCGGCGCCTCCCTCACCCTGGGTAAAGAAAACTCAGGTCCTCCCTGGAGATCTGGCTCCCTGCGGGAAGCAGACCGCGCATGCGCCCTGCATGGCCGGAACGATGGATTTCATTGCCCTTTGCCGGCCATGAGGTGGCAGCACAGGACGTTTGGCCTTTACTGCTTAGCGGTGGACCTGAATCTGAATCACTGAAATTCAGGTATGGATTATTCAGTACCTTTCTTTTGGAAGATCAAATGGAAATTGAGTACGATATCTTGTGCTTTAATTAAAGAAGATGGGAATAAAGAAACAAATTCGAAAGTTAGTATACAAAAGTCGATTGATTCCCTCTATGTGAAGGGAAGAAGAGCTTCAATAAGAGAAGCATCCTGTGTTATGCTTTAATGCTGGAGATCTGCCACCATGCATTTGTCAAATCTCGTAGAATTTCACAGCACAAATAGTACATCTTAATGTGGCTCAGGACTACATATAATGTCAGCCACAGTTTGAGGGTAAATTACATATTTAATTAAATAGATTAAACAATAAATAATGTTATGAGCTCTACCTGGACACAATCCTTGCCTCTCCAACCAGTTTGCCAAGGGCTTGAATTTCTTGCTCATTATCCTCACTCTTGACATAAACCCTGGCTGCTGAGTAAAATCAATCACTTGTGGAGATTTTTTAATATAATGATGTGTCAATTTCAACCATGGATAAGGCCATTTAGCCTTAGTAAGGCCTATCGTATTAAGATTGTGCCTGTTTTGCAAAATTTCAAGTCGTCATCCCACTTATTATTCAGGAAACGTTTTCTCTTGAGTTTTAGGTTCAGTACTGAGGCTCCTTGATGGACAATACATTTTCCAATTCTGAGGACAAGGCAGAGGAGGCCCCATCTGTGAGAACTTTCATTTTGCTTCTGGAAAAGTACATTGAATCAAATATAGGAAAGGCTTGCATGGTGGCTGACAGGTTCGGCTGTTTTATCATGCTGGTGTTTTATCTTCTGGACAGAAGTAAAAGGAACACAGCTGTGTCTGTCTCTGTGTAATAACTCAGGACTTACCTGAGTAAACTCTGGGGTGTCATGAGATGAACTGCTACCTCCACTTAGAGAGGCTTCAGGGACAAAATTTCAAGAGATTTCTGAGGGATAGAAGAGCAGGGCTGCCTTATTCTCTGATCCCAGGTAACTACTCAGAGACAGAGGTAAGGGCTGGGGACACCCAAATGCATATACTAGGTGTCTTTGATCCAGCCTCCGTTTCCTTGCTAAATCTATGCAATGACACACTGAGAAATCTGGCAAGTGGGGCTGAAGATCCCTGATGTGTCAGTTCCAGGTTGGATGGAAACAAGTGATTTTAGTGAACATGGAAGTAAAGGGAGGTGAGCTGTGAGGAAAGAGCCGTTGAAGACTGGGGAGACTCAGAAGTTGGGGTAGAATCTCGACCCATAAGCCGAGGAGTGCAGATGCAAATCGATATGTTGGGGCTGCATAAATGAAAGAAGGACTTCACCAACACACTAAATTTTTTCAACATCCGATTGTATTCTTTCAATATTTGTAAGTATTGATCTTTTGGAAATGTTGAATGAGATTTCTTATACAATTCTGCATTCAATTTATGCCCAGGTCACTTTGCTATTATACATTTATGTGCTGCATTTTTATGAATAGACATTTTCTCAAATTTCTGAATTATTTTGCTAAACTATGTGTTAAGAGTTTTTTCTAGAGGTCCACCTTCTTGACTCACTTTTCTGATGAGAAATCTATCAGGTTTCTCCACAGTGATTTTCAAGTTTGATAGCTTCTCAATGTGAGAAACTTAATGTCAACTAAGAAATGAATTACCACTTAAGAATCTTCTCCTTTCAAGATGCTAACCGTGTTTTGTCCAGTGTGAAATCTCACATGTGCCACAAGCGTTACTCTGTGAAGAAAGGATTTCTCATGATTTTTCAAGACATAACTTCTCCAGTAAGAAGTGTTTGGTATTCCAAGAGAATTCATTGCCCTTGGAAAGACTTTCCCTTCTTATTTAGCTTATAAAGGATTTCCTCTCTTATTTTCCATTTTAGCAGCATTTTATCACTGTGTTTTCTTGTGAACATCAAGCCTAGTGCTTGGCTGAATGTTTATTCACAGAAAATACAAATAAAGGGTTCATCCAAGTAAAGTTTTCTTATGTTAGTTGACAACAAATTGCACATAAAAACATTTTCACACTGAATGCAGAGCTAGAGATTCTCTACCTGAAAGTCCCACATGTTTTAAGTTACTAAAACTGTTGCTGAAGACTTTTCGTTTATTATGTTGACAGTTTCAGCTCTCTCGTGTCATTTATGATCAGATCACTAACAAGTCTTTGGTACATACATGTCGTACAATTTCTCTTCCATATGAATTTATTGATGAGGACTGAAGAATAAAGGTAACTGAAGTAACGTCCATGTTGATTATAGTAATTCTTCAAAATGTGAGTCCTTTGTCATTTTTAGATGTTACAACTACAGCTGAAGTCTCTTCCATATTCCTTACATTCGTCATTCCTAACACCATGTCATCTAAAGTCAGAATATGTTCTGAAGACATTTATCATTTTCTCTCCAGGGTGACTTTTCTGATATTATTTAAGATTAGTACACTAGCTGAAGGCTTTCCCACATAAATGGCATTAATATGGCTTTTCTCCAGTGCATGTTCTCTCATATCATTTAAGGTCAGAAGATAGACTAAAGTCTTTCCCACATAGAAGACAAGTATGTGGTTTCTCTTCAGTGTGAATTCTTGTGTGTCCTCTAAAGCCAGAGCTTTGACTAAAGACTTTCCCACTTTTATCACATTCATAACGCTTTTATTCAAGGTGAGTTCTCTCACGTCTTCGAAGGTTAAAGGATTGAATAAAACCTTTCCCACACTGATGACACTTATACGGTCTCTCTCCCGTGTGAGTTTTCTCATGTCTTCTAAGGTGAGAACACAGAGTGAAGGATTTTCCACATAGCTGACATGCATATGGCCTCTCTCCAGTGTGAGTCATCTTGTGCCATCTAAGGTGAAAGCAATTAGTATAGGCCTTTTCACATATATTACATTGATATGATTTACCTTTAGTATGAATTTGTTTATGTGGTTTAGGGAATAACTGATTACTAAGGGATTTTCCACACTGTTTGCTGATGTAGGGTTTCTTTCCACTCTGAGTTAACAAACGCTGAGTCATTGTGGAACTGTGAGTGCAATCTTCTCTCAAATCATTACATTCAAAGGGATCCTCCAGAGTGAGAGAGTTCTCCTTTAGGGACAAAGATTAAAAGCTCTTATTGATTTACCGACATACATCTATACGTTCATTTCACCACCTTTGAATCCTAGACCAACCATTCAGTAGTAGAGTCCAGTTGAAATCTTTCCAATGTTACTTGTGTGAAAGGAAATTAAATGTTGGCACCCCAAACTCATTTAACCAAAGGGAAAAATCAAGCTGAGAACAGGGTCACACAAACTTGCCTCCCCCTTCTGGTTCCTAAATAATATGGCTACAAGATGAAAAGCTACTTGCCTCCCCCGTATTTTGCCCACAAGGAAATTCCTCATGACCTGTTAAAGTTACACCATGGCAATGCAAACTGATAGCTTGTCTTTACAGGCGCAGTCATCCCCAGTTCACCAGACACAAATACATATCCGATTGTTTCCCTGCCCCATTTTGCCTATGTTGTCTTATATAAAATGCAGCTCTCCTGCATTATTCCTCTGCCTCATTTGTTTATGTCATCTCATGTAAAAACAATCCAGATTCACTGAGCCAGAAAAATGTACGAATTACTATTTTTTTCTACCCACCTTTTACATGAAAATTGTGTACTTCTCAATATCCCACCCTTTCCCCCTTTAAATTTAGAGAAAATCATCTTTGGAGAAAGGCATACACCTGTCCCCCAGGTGCATGTCCTTAACTCTGGCAAATAAATCTCCTACAATGATTGAGACTTGTCTCGTCATTTTTCTCGATTGACACTTGCGTACACATTGTCTCCTGCAGACGCAGATATTTTCTCTTTTATAAGATCCCAACTACAGAGTTATTCTATTAATTGTGATGATATCAATATCTTTCAAAGTCTGAGCATGAGCAATGTACACGCACTTGTTCTATTTTAAAGATCTCATGTTATGGTTTAGAACACAGGTCACTTTATTCACTGAATTCAAACTATCAAATTTTTTTTACTTAGAAAGCACTTAATGCCAGCCTAATTACACTCAGGTGACTGTGTGTCATTACTAACTTAACCCATTACCAGGTCTTTAACTTAGATGGCTGGTGTACACAGCTATAAAACTCACCATTGTCATACCAGTGGAT
Source organism: Macaca nemestrina (assembly GCF_043159975.1). Lineage (NCBI taxonomy): Eukaryota > Metazoa > Chordata > Mammalia > Primates > Cercopithecidae > Macaca > Macaca nemestrina. Next base: position 18,957 of record NC_092137.1, on the reverse strand, counting down.
GCATCTTTTCTGATAGGATGCATGAATATCGTGTGTTTTTTCTTAAGGGCACTTTCCTTGTCTCAAATAATTGAAAAATAAATTGTTACCTTGGTATGATGGTAATAAAATTGTTTGAAAAACCCCGAGGCCCGTTTACTTTTTTCAAAAATTGACACTTAGATGTGGCAAATGTGTCAAATGAAGAAAATACTTCAATTGAAGAAAATACTTCAATAGAAGAAACAGATTGTACAGCATCAGCAATTAGAAAAGAGTTTTAAAATTAAAACGTGAAAAGAGTTAAAATGGAAATGAGATATCAGGCAGGTAAATAGAGGGATAGTCTTCACAGGGGTATCGGGAAAAGAGTCAGCATGTGACAGTTTAACCCCAACAAGTACATGAATTATCCTTTTCCCGAAAGTAAAAGAAAAGGCAAGAGGACACAAGAGTAGCATCTGACATATGAACAAAATGATAATAACATCTAAGGAATTCTGCTCCAGTAACTTAACCTACATTTTAGAAATTACCACTCATTTAATAAAACCGCTAATTAATATTTGACTGATATTATTCACTGACGAAGCACCTCCTCCTATTAGAGCACAGGACCCTGTTGCTTAACCAGATTCTAGCCTTGGAGAAATTCTCTTCCTTCCCGCCAGAGCTCTTTTCCTTGCTCCAGCTGCAAAGTTATATAGGATTTGCTTATCTGGTACCCTGTTAGTGGAAACAGTACATGTGTTTTGAGTTCACTGTCAATAAATGTGCATTATCACCAACTGTAAGGCAGGCTATCAAGGAAGAATAAAAACAGTGAAGGTCAGCTCAGGCCACAAGACCTAGAACACAGAAAACTCCCCAGGATTTTTCTGACCCAACGTGAGACTAGAAAATAAATTCAAACCAAAGGTCCATCAGGAAAAGGAAATTCAAAACAGTCAGGACCTATGAACGCTGAGTCCATGCCTAAGTTCCAAGACACAATGCGTAATACACAGTCTTTTCAGAAAGAGATTAATTAAATCTCTGCACAATATGTTTATTATTATTCTCATACAGAACAGAAAAACAATTCGATTTACAGAAATAATTGGTGTTCTACACAAAAAAGATATTGCTATTGTTTTCACTAATTGGTCTCAGCCTAAGCATAGCGACTAAAGCAGAAGAGTTATTTAGAAAATATTTAATTTAATACATTGAAAATATTCATTATGTTCTCAGGTCTGTTCTGAGTATTAGAGACTGAGTACCAAGGAAACCATGACATCCTTGTCAAGATTACATTCTAATTGAGTGACAAACTAAATAAAATAAAATAAAATAAAGATATTTCTTTCAGACAGATTTAGAGAGCTCAAATTTTTTTTCAGATAAGATCTGCGAGAGAATCAGAGATTAGAGTGAGATATGGGGAAGCTGTTCCAACACTTATTGAATGAATGAGTCAATGTGTGTCTACATACGTATGTGAATGTTGAGGGACTCACCGAGGGACACCAGTTGACACACGTTTTCCAGCATTACATCTCTGTACAGCTTTCTCTTGGATGTGTCCGTCATGGCCCACTCTTCCTGGGTGAAGTCAATAGCTACATCTTCAAAAGTCACTTTGTTCTAAAACATCAGACATTTTAGTTTAGACAGAGAATCCCTTTTAATGTCCAGAGGAGGAAGGCTGAGATGACATAGGTAGGATCTGGGTATGCAGAACACTCAGTGTTTTAGGTTCCAGCCAGTTCATTCTCAACACTAAACTGGTATCTGCCTTTCAAATTCACTCACAGAGACATACCCACTCTTAATCCATTAAACTTTCCTATGAAGAAATATCGCATGAGATGTGGCATAATATAGCCCAGATATTTTTCAGTAATGTGTTAATCACCTGTACATAACTGATTATAAAATTTTCACTTGAACCTTCATAAATAAAACAAATTTACCATGAATTTCAAGTAAATTACAGATTCGTCACAAGGCAAATAACCATGATTTACTACTTTTTAAACATGACCGTGATTACATGAATTATTTCTCTAGATAAACCACAGGTTTCTCACCAATCAAATGGTTAAAAGACCTATTATGTGTTTTGAATAATCTAAAGAAGTAATAAAAAACATGTTTCCTATCCAGCAAATATTTACTAAATACAGGTCATTTGTCCCTTATTCATTAAAAAGGTAGAAAGCAATGAACCAGACTCCAGCATTCTTCAGAACTGAACAAGTTTTACACAGAATATAGGACTCAATTCATACATATAGTCACTCTAATGTTATGTAATTCAGGTGTTCATGACAAGGCTTAAAGACAGTCCAGCCGCACAAGACAAGACCGCTGAGGCTGCTATACTGAGGAAGTCTTAGTCTGATGATTCCTGTGATATGAAGCCTCCTGTTCTCAACTTTCTCTGGTCAACCCAAACATCAGTTATCACTGCCTCTCTTTTAACTTTACCTTGTCACTTGGCTTGTTCAAGGATAAAAAGGCCTCTTTACTGTTTTGTTTTTTTCTAACCAGCCCTTATAGAGCATTTCCACAGAACCCTAAATTGTACTATATCTACTATATTCCTTCTCCTGAGTGTGCAACCATAATTAAGTAATTGTATTTCTTATATGTTACTTTCAGTTACCAGAAGGCAAAAAGGTTAATTACCAAAAGGTAAAATGAATGGGGATAAGAATAATAATGACTTCTTTAGTTGTCCTTTTGCAAAGTTTTTAAAAGCATAAATATATTTTATCAAACTCTCCTTTTTCCTCAACATTGTGCAGCTCTTGCCCAAGTCCTATCACATGGGATTTATTGAACTCAGCTGCTAGAACATCAGCCTCATTATTGGGCTGTGATCTTCTGCTCTTCACGCATCTCTATTGCCTGCATTCATCACAATCCAAAGTCTATGTCAGCCAATGGTCAATTATTAATGGGTCAATTATTTCCCTGTGAGGTTATAGGATGGATAGAAGAAAAAGAAATACATAAATGAGACCTCTCATGTCTTTTTTTGTAAATAGCCTGCATAGGGGCCGGAATAAAGTAATGTAATATTAGAAATTATATTGATAATTTAGGAATCATTGACACATGATACCCAACCTAGAGTCCTGAGAAAACTTAATTGGAGGCCAGATACCTGAAAGTCTCCTGATTGCATTTGGAACACCCAGGCTGGGTGGATTTTGCATCATAAAAACAAACAAAAAAAGAATAAAAATGAAACACCCATGCAAACTGGAGAAAACTGCCCATTTGCCAGCAATATGGGTATAATTTCAGTAGAAAGAGCCATCCCCCACTCACTAGTGAATGCATTGTCAAGAACTCAGTTTCTCTCTGTCTTCTTCTGGATTTCCACTTGCAGACACTTCAGGCACTAAGAAAAGCTGAGGTTGGAGAAAGAACACCTGAGACACCAGCCTTGTACATAATTTTCAGACCAACCTGTGATGAAAAGCCAGACCTTCACTGAAGGGTGACACCCCCTGCACCACAGCCTGACCAACAGTCACAAACACACAGAGGCCTCTCCTCTTTTCCCAAGGTCAAAATTAGGAAGCCTATGACTATGGTTTCTGACAAAGAAGGAACACAGATATCTTGTGAACGAGAACATCAAAAGCACTGAGTTTTGTATGTTAATTGACACAAGTCCAGATATTCAATTCCCTCACTGATTTTAAAACACAGGGATCCCTGACTCCGCCCACATGTGGAATATGATTTCCACCTGTAGATAAACACTGTGGGATTTCTCAGATTTTATTATCCCAGCTTTATGCCCTAGTAGTGTTTCTCCAACACCAATCACAGCCTTCTGAGGCCTTACTCCACTTTTACTTTCTCTCAATTTCGACTTTTGTATTTTCCCTTGGAACTCGGAAATCAATCAAGTAAGAAGCTGTTTTAGGGTCAAGTGCGGTTTCTCTCACCTGTAATCCCAGCATTTTGGGAGGCCAAGGCAGGTGGATCACCTGAGGTCAGGAGTTCGAGACCAGCCTGGCCAAAATGGTGAAACCCTATTTCTACTACAAATACACAAATTAGCTGGGCATGGTGGTGCTTGCCTGTAATCCCAGCTACTCAGGAGGCTGAAGCAGGAGAATTGCTTGAACCCAGGAGGCAATTACAGTGAGCTGAGATCCTAACACTGCACTCCAGCCAGGGTGACAGAGCAAGACTCTGTATCACCAAAAAAAAAAAAAAAAAAAAAAAAAAAAAAAAAAAAAAAAGTTTGTTTTAGGATGGAGATAATCAATTCAGGAATTTATTTCACTTGGAGGGTCAACACTCCCATCCTGCTGATCTAGCCCTTAAAATCCCCTGCATCAGAAATTCGCAGCAGTACCCTGCGTCATGGTGTTTCTGTCCTGTGTATACAGTCACAATCCTCTACGATGCTCAGAAAATACAAAATGACTTAGGGCTGAGAGAAATGTAGCAGCTCAATCTGATATTTTACTAAGGTGGTATCTAAAATTCTTGCAATCATGGTTTATATTAGTCTTTGTGAGTTGCAATATCTCTGATTATCATGATGCATATTTGCTGAGAAATACTGATGTCCATGTGTATATTCATACATAGATATGTAGGTATATAGATGGATATGTTTATATGAACGCATGTGTTTGAGACGGGGGAAAACATGCATGTATTATTTCCCTGCTAAAAATATAAAAATAATTAAATATATTTTATGTACAAATGATAATTATGTGTTATAAACAAAAAATTAACTGACCCATTTGTACATGAAGTCCAGGAAAAATAAAAAGGGTAGCTTTGTATTAATTATGACATTGTGCTTATAGATATACATAAATTTCCTTATTTAACTCTTATAATAACCCTGTTGATTATAGTTTATTTACCAGTTTAATAAATGATCAACAGAGTTTGAAAAATATGACAAAATTACAAAATTAGAAAATGACACAGCAATACTTTTAATTATATTCTGCCTTGTCACTGTCTCTTCTTGCTTTTTTACAAAATTACTCCCCTAACCAAGGTTCTCTATGATTCTGGGGACTCCAGGATTTAGACCCCAGTTCCCAAACTTCACTGTGTCTATTTTTACTGCCACATTTGAATGCACATTTACAGACTTCAACAAGCACTTTTCAGTATCAACTTTTTTCTTATTCCTTGGACTATTTCCTACATCTGTTCATCGAGACTCCAGTAACATATGACTCCATCTGCCTGTCCCTTCCATGAATGTACCTGACAGTACATGTATTATGTAGTCTATAATTCAAGCAGAACAGATATTCCTTCAAAACAATAAGGTATTAGAGAATGCCTACAAAGCTTCAGTGAAACCAGCTGTAACCCTTAATATTATTACCATGTAAACTCTTCCTCAAATATCAAAATAAGATTTGGACTTTAGAGAATATTTGTGTGTGATTATAACCCAAACACGAACTAAAAGTAATTTAAATGGTCATATACAGACTGTGTCGGGGCAAAAAAGGACAAATATTATAAGAAAATTAAAGCACACTTTTTTCCTAAAGGACTCTTGTGTGGAATCTATAAAAACTATTTCAATATGTAGAGATTAAATATATTTCAAAACACACACATACACAAGCAATCTTTAGGATAAATTTTTTAAAATTTATGTTATGGGTCTAAAATTTTCATTAATTCATGGAAAAAATGTATTGACAAACTTCTCACCAGAGCAGGAATAGCAACTTACGTATTTGGTGACTTCAAGATGAGAGCATGCACAGCTTAGTATCTCCCTCCAGATCTCTCTCTCTCTCTCTCTCTCTCTCTCTCTCCTTTTTTGTTTTTTGACAGAGTTTCGCTTTTGTTGCTCAGGCTGGAGTGCAATGGTGAAATCTCAGCTCACTGCAACCTCCACCTCCCAGGTTCAAGCTATTCTCCTGCCTCAGCCTTCCAAGTAGCTGGGATGACAGGCGTGCACCACCACGCTTGGCTGATTTTGTATTTTCAGTCGAGATGGAGTTTCTCCATTTTGGTCAGGCTGGTCTGGAACTCCTGACCTCAGGTGATCCACCTGCCTCAGCCTCTCAAAGTGCTGGGATTACAGGCGTGAGCCACAGCGCCCGGCCCAGATCTCTTAAAAAGTCATGAGGAAGGAGCCATTCTGCATTCTCAATATTACCTTAATATTTTAAGGACACCCATAACAATTAAGAAGCTGACTTATGACTTCCTAACCCCTTCAGGGCTATTTAGGCACATCTTAGTGAAGTATTAGGAATGCAGTATTCGGTCTCAAGTTCCTGGACACCAAAACCATGTTCTCCAACAGATCTTCAGTAAAAATAGCTGATGTCTATATTCTTTTGCCTGTCCTTTCCCTTCCTTTTAATTCAGAACTGCGGTCTCAAAAAAATGCTATTATTTAGTAGATTCTCTCAATTCTCAACACCAGCGCTATACAGTGTTGAGTAACGTCTCAGGTGCCAGGGAAACAGCAGCTGACATTCTAGCAATGCACAAATAGAAAAGCAAAGATCACCACAGAGTAAAAGAGAATAGGTTCTTTAAAAGTATGAAACCAAAACGAATATGTGTCACATTACACTATAAATGGAAAATCCTATTATCTTGACTGGATTGCAAGTCAAAACCTCTCATGGCTTCCAACATCCAATATATTCAAAGCAGTTCAGGAATGGTGAAAGTGGAATGGAATTTAAAATTATTCTAAGGTTGCATGTGTGAAAGCACCATGCCCTGAAACAAAATATTTATTTTTAAAGTGCATAATGAACACTGCATACAAAGTTTGTGTAACAAGAGAGAGAAAAAAATCTCACATTTTTAAAAAAGGAATATGCAACATATTTACATATAATAAAATAAAATTAAACTAAAATAACAGTAATGGAAGACACAATCTGACCTACAAAAGTCAAGGGAGAAATCTCTTTTAAATAAACTTGGCACAATTTTTAAAGTAAGTTATGAAAAATAGTAATACCTGAATATAGTATGTAAAAGTACCAACACAATAAAGCTAAAACAATATCCGTGGAAAAATTATTTGCTGTACATTATTTTTAAAAAATGATCTAAGTACTTTCCTCAAGAAGGTAAATGAATGAAATTTAAAAATTGCCTGAGAAAATCTGTGAAAGGAAATGAATGTAGGGAAGCAGAATATAATTTAACTATAAAGCACACAAATAGAATTTAAAAGTAAGGCCGGGCGCAGTGGCTCATACCTGTAATTCCAGCACTTTGGGTGGCTGAGGCAGGCGGATCACCTGAGATGAGGAGTTTGAGACCAGCCTGACCAACATGGAAAAACCCGGTCTCTACTAAAAATAATAATAATAATAATAAAAAACAACAGGCAGGCGTGGTGGCGCATGCCTGTAATCCCAGCTACTAGGGAAGCTTAGGCAGGAGAATCGCTTGAACTTGGGAGGCGGAGGTTGCGATGAGCTGAGATCACGCCATTGCACTCCAGCCTGGGCAACAAGAGCAAAACTCTGTCTCAAATAAATAAAAAATAAAAATAAAATAAAAATAAGTGGCAGCCAACATGCCCAACATGATTTTCTGTGATGAAAGAAATTCTTTGTATCTACATTGTCCAATGCAGTAACTACCACACATATGTAGTTACAGAATTTCTAGTTTGGCCACAAATTTGGCTATTACTACTAAGGATATGCCATTTAGTTATTTAATTATAATTAATTTACAGTTTATAGCCACATGTGACTAGTAGTTACTCTATTGGTCAATGCAGATCTAGAGTCTTGGAGAAGGCAGTTAAAATAATGAGATATGGTCAAAACAAAAATGGAAAAGGCACACAAATAGTGAACACAGAATATGAGAATGTGAAGTAACAATTCACACAGTAAAGTTTAATAATGAGGTGCTGCCTTGATGGGACACATGTCTGATGATATGCAAGGCTTGTCTTGTTACAGGTAGAAGAGCAGGAGCAGGGCAGGAGAGGGCTCTTCCCCTACCCACTAGAAATGTCAGGTGATGGTCTGTTAATGATCACTTTGCCTCTCTAACAATGATAATTAGGCAGCACCAGAGACAGGCCATTTCCTGGTGGTCTACACCTGTTAACATCAAAAATGTTAACTAAATGCAGACCCCAGGAAGAAGCAACTTCTTGGGCATTCATGTTAAGAGACAAAAATGACAAAGTATAATCTTCCGGGGACACACTCCACTGGAAAAGGAAAGAAAACTTCGGATGGACATGCACATAACTCCCTAAACACACCATGCATGCTCAATTCCAAAGGATAAGGAAAGCACTGTGCATGCCGGACCTCTCCCTAAAGGAAGAATCATGGGAAAGAGGCAAGCCCATCCCAGGATCAAGGTTAGAGGCCCTTCTCTTTTCTCTCTTGGACCCTCAGGCATCCACTTGGGTCTCTTCCAAGAGAATTTTCCTTTCCTTTCTGTTCTAAAGCCTTTTTAAATAAACTTCCTCTCCTGCTCTGAAACTTAGTCTCTTTTTCGGCTGTATGCCCCTCAGTCGAATTCTTTCTTCTGAGGAGGCAAGGACTGAAGTTGCTTATGGACCCATGCAGATATGCTGCCAGTAACTCGAATCTCTTCTACTGGTAACAGTATCATTGTAAGGGAATGAGGCCAGTTCACATCTCAGTGCTCCGAGAACTCACCAAAAATAAAAAGTTGGAGGATGCTGTGAACTTATCTACCTTCCAAGGCAAGTCCCACAAGCAAGCAGCAAGACTCTCTTCCCCCAAGGTCTTAAACTCTTCTGATGCTCCTTCTCTGGGAAAACGCATCCTCTGATTGGCTTCCCCTTATATAGGAAAAAACAATTAATAAACCTAATCAGCACTACATTCCAAGAGACATGCCCTGATTGCACAGATACTGAACTTCATCAAAACTTCATTCTGGAGACACACCCGGTTCAATTTGATTGGATTTTTGAGACAAGTACTAAAAACCCCACATAAACTTGGAAACCAAAGAGTTAAGGCTATTTTGAAGGAAAAATAAGAAGATTCATTCCTTTTTTCATTCATAAGTACTTTTTTTTTTTTTTTTGAGATGGAGTCTTGCTCTGTCGCCCAGGCTAGAGCGCAGTAGTAGTACGATCTCGGCTCTCTGCAAGCTCCGCCTCCCGGGTTCACGCCGTTCTGCTGCCTCAGCCTCCCGAGTAATTGGGACTACAGGCGCCCGATACCACGTCCGGCTATTTTTTTTTTTTTTCAGTAGAGACGGGGTTTCACCCATGTTAGCCGGGTTGGTCTCGATCTCCTGACCTCGTGATCCGCCAACCTCGGCCTCCCAAAGTGCTAGGATTACAGGCGTGGGCCACCGCATGCAGCCTCGTAAGTACTTTTGAGTGTATTATATGTACTAGAAAGCATTCATAGTCATGGGGTACAGCAAGAAACCAGACAAAATAGAGTCTTATGGAGACTCTATATTCTAAAATTATTTGGAAGTAAACTGGACTTGAAAACAAATGGAAAGTGAATAGATATAAAAAGTTTCAATATTCATGATGATGTAAAAAATTAAAATACATTGCAGAAATGAAGTCAGGAAGTGTTAGGGGTCATATGGTACTTTTTTTTTTTTTTTTGGCGGAGGGGCGCGGAGTTTCGCTCTGTCGCCCAGGCTGGAGTGCAGTGGCGCAATCTCGGCTCACTGCCAGCTCCGCCTCCTGGGTTCACGCCATTCTCCTGGCTCAGCCTCCCCAGTAGGTGGGACTACAGGCGCCCGCCACCACGCCCAGCTAATTTTTTGTATTTTTAGTAGAGACGGGGTTTCACCGTGTTAGCCAGGGTGGTCTCGATCTCCTGACCTCGTGATCCGCCCGTCTCGGCCTCCCAAAGTGCTGGGATTACAGGCGTGAGCCACCGCGCCCGGCCCATATGGTACTTTTAAGGCCATTAGTATCCTCTGAAATTCAAACAGGCTGAAGACATTTGCATAACTAAAAGGAAAGCAGATGCTAATAGAAGACAATGAAGAAAGAGCCTGAAAGGCATTTCAGAGACCTTGGCTGGTGGCAGCCCCTCCCTTCAAAGGTCTGGAGGCCTATAAGGGAAGACTGGTTTTGTGGGCTGGGCCTAGGGCTGAACCACCCAGGGCAAGTGCAGGACAGTGCTCACAGCATTCTACCTCCCAACCACTCCAGCTCCAGCCGTGGCTAAAAAGGCCCCAGACACAGTTTGGGTCACTGCTTTGAGGGTGCAAGCCATAAGCCTTGGCAATTTCCATGGGATATTAAACCTGCAGTTGCACAAAGTACAGGAGTGCGCTGCCGATAAAGACATACCCGAGACTGGGCAATTTTCAAAAGAAAGAGGTTTAATTAGACTTACAGTTCCACATGGCTGGGGGGAGGCAGAAGGCGAAAGGCAGGTCTTACAACACAGCAGGCAAGTGAGAGAATGAGAGCCAAGCAAAACTGGTTTCGCCTTATCAAACCATCAGAACTCGTAAGACTTATTCACTACCACGAGAACGATACGGGAGAAACTGCCCCCGTGATTCAATTATTTCCCACTGGGTCCCCCCACAACATGTGGGAATTGTGGGAGTACAATTTGAGGTGAGATTTGGGGGAGGGGGACACAGAGCCAAACCCTATCAGAAGCCTTCACCTGGATTTCAAAAGATGTATGGAAAAGCCTGTATGTCCAGTAGAAGCCTGCTGGGGTGGAGACCTCATGGCAAATGTCTACTATAGCAGTGCAGAGGGAGAATATGGGGTAGGAGCCCCCACAGAGTCCCCACTGGGGCACTGCCTAGTGGAGCTCTGAGAAGACGGCCACCATCCTCCAGACCCCAGAATGATAGATCCACTGACAGCTTGCACCCTGAGCCTGGAAAAGCTGCAGGCACTCAACGCTAGCCCTTGACAGCAGCCATGGGGACTGACCCTTGTATCCAAAAGAAAATAAATTGTTCTACCATAAAGACATGTGCACTCATATATTTATTATAGCATTATTTGCAATAGCAAATACATGAATATTTTCTCTATCATTGGATAGAGAAAATGTAGTATATGTACACCATGGAATACTATGCAACCATTAAAAAATTATGTCCTTTGCACCAACATGGATGCAGCTAGAGGCCATTATTCTAAAATAATGCAGGAATAAAAAACCAAATACCATGTGTTCTTAGTTATAAGTAAGAACAAAGCACTGATTACACATGGATGTAAAGATGGGAACAATGGATACTGGGGACTGCAAGAAGGGGAAGGGAAGGTGGGGACCAAGACCTGAAAAACATTTACACCATGAAATACTATGTTTTCTACCTGGGTTACAAGATCATTCATACTCCAAGCCTCAGCATCACACAATGTGCCAATGTAAAACCCTGCACATGCATTCACTGAATCTAAAATAAAAGTTGAATTTTTTTTTAAATAGGTGAAGATCTGAATAGACGTTTCCCAGAAGAAGAGATACAAATTGTCAACAAATATATGACAAAATTCTTACCATCTCTAATTGTCAGGGGGATGCAAATAAAAACCACCATGAAATGTCACCTGACACCTCTTAGAATAGCTGTTATCGAAAAGATGACTAGCAAGTATTAGTGAGGATGTGGATAAAAGATAACCCTTGTATACTCGTGGTGGAAATACAAACTACTATGGCCATTTAGTATAATAGTATGAAGGTTTCTCAAAAATTTTTTAAATAAAACTACCTACTGATGAGGCTGTTGAGATATAGGAACACTTTTACACTGTTAGTGGAATGTAAATTAGTTCAACCATTGTGGAAGACAGTATGGTGATTCCTCAAAGACCTAGAACCAGAAATATCACTTGACCCAGCAATCTCATTACTGTGTATAAACCCAAAGGAATATAAATCATTCTGTTATAAAGATACATGCACACACATGTTCATTGCAGCACTAGTCACAATAGCAAAGACATGGAATCAACCCAAATGTCCATCAATGATAGACTGGATAAAGAAAATGTGGTACATATACACCATGAAATACTATGTAGCCATAAAAGGGAATGAAATCATGTCCTTTGTACGGACATAGATGGAGCTGGAAGCCATTATCCTCAGCAAACTAACCTGGGAACAGAAAATCAAACACTGCATGTTCTCACATACAAGTGGAAGCAGAACAATGAGAACACATGGATACTGAGAGGGGAACAACACATACTGGGGCCTGTTGGGAGGCAGGTGGAGGGAGAGTGTCAGGATAAATGGGTAATACATATATGCATCTGAATAGTATTCAGTGTTACACAATAATGAAACTCTGTCATTTGTGACAACATGGGTGGACTTCGAGGGCATTACGTTATATGAAATAGGCCAGCCACAGAATGACAATTACTATATGATTTCACTTGCATTTGAAATCTAAAATAGACAAACTCACAAAAGCAGAGAGTAGAATGGTGGTTGCCAGGGGCCGTGGTGCAGGGGAAATGGATACATGTGGTTAGAGCACAAAGTTTCAGATATACCATATAAGTAAGTTCTGGAGGTCTCCTTTACAGCATAGTGCTTATAGCTAAGAATACTGTGTTGCATACTTAAAATTTGCTAAAAGGGTGGATTTTGCGTTCTTACCAAAATTTCTTACCAATAATAATAATAATAATAATAATAATAATAATAATGGGGGGGACTTTGGGAGGTGAAGGATATGTCTATAATCTTAAGGGTAGTGGTGTTCATGATGTATACTTATCCCCAGACTCACTGAGATGCATACCTTAGACATGGACAGCTTTTTAAATGTAATCATAGCTCAACAAATTGGGTTAAAAAAAAACAGAGGTGGTTGGTTAAAAAATTTAAAAGGAGGGGTAGATGTTCCCTTGTTTTTCTCTCTTGGCTATTTTCTTTCCTGGTGCCTGGAATTAAAAAATGATAGGTGGGCATTTAGCAGCCAAACTGGAGCCTCTTCTAAAGCACAGCAGAGCAGACAGCTGGAAGGGGCCTGCGTCCCTAATGAATTTGGCAAGCATCTGTACCAGCCATGATAGGTGTAACTATAGATTTAAGTGAGAAAGAAATAAACTTCTGCCTTGTTTAAGCCACTTTGTTCAGACATTAATTTCATATGCATATAGAGAATATATGCTCCTTGGGAGTAGGAAAAATGTTTATGCCATATGGTTCATAATGGCTGTTCAGCAATGTAGGATGATGCTGATTATGATGACAATGATGACAAACAGCATGAAATAATAAGTAATGAAAAAAGGTGGTTTAATAGTTGTATATGGTTACTTTATTTAAAGATTCTGCTGCTAATATCATTCAATGTATTTGTATGCCGGTGGGAGTTTTATTAGAGGTAGACTTAGAAAGTTTACATTATTTAATGAAAAATACTAGATCAATTTTAAGAAACAGTAAAAATATCATGAGATGGAACTAAGCATGTGTATTACAAAGCAACTGTCCCAGTTGATTTTATGCATAGTAATGATTGAGAATCCCCTGATCTAGATCCAACAGATCTCAACCTTTATAGGTGCTATCAAGGAAGCACCTAAGGAAGACAATTTTCCTGACTATATCCATACCTCCAGTTAGTAATCGATCTAGAGATCTAGAACCCAAATCCAGACCTCCTGCTTCCATGTGCAGTGGTCTTTCGCTGTTCTGTTTTGTTCCACTTGGTGAAGAGGATTTGAGAATAAATGGCCGCATGATTCAACTCCCTCCTCTGCTCTGAGGAATATAGCCTTGTCCTAGCAAGCAAGAAGCTCATACAGTAGTGGAAGAGGCAAATATACATTCACTAATCTAACATACAAGGCATAAGCACTGTAACATCAACAAACACTTTGGGGTTTCAGACCAGGAGCAAGTGGGGTGATTAATTCTTAGCAGGGCTAGTAAAGTCTGGGAAGTGTTCACTAACAAAATGTCTGGTCATTAACGAAAGCAACTGGTTTCTCAACACAGTCTAATTTATTGTAACAATATAAATGGTTGTTTGTTCATAAACTTTCATCTTTTGCCAAAATGTTTGTAGCTTATGTTCCCATTTAACAAGGTTTTCTGGCCAAAACTGTGCATCTACATCAGTCCTCCCATCAAAGCAATTTTGCATGCATAGAACACCTCTATCTATGAATATCCCTAATGAGGTACAGAAAGGCTCTTCTTATCCAAACAGAGACATTCCACTGGTGCTAGAGAGCCACGGACGGAAGTTTTCTCTGCCTCGTGGAAATGAAGCCAAACTTTCTTCTTTCTTCAGCCATGAGGATTCCTGTCCTCCTCTTCACCATTTTCTTCTTTATGAGCCAAGTTCTACCAGGTAACAAAATAAACTTGGTAAGAATGGAGCGCCTAACACCTTACAGGGATTCAGAGCAATCACCATCATCTATGACCAGATAGGGGATCTCATAGGAAATCTGGAAGACACACCAGTCTCCGGCTCCCTGGTTAGGCCCAGTTCTGTCCAACCCACCTGTACAGGCCCCGCACACCCAGTGCCCACCAGGTCCTGTCAGCCAGGAGGACCCGTGCTCATCCCCTGAAGTATCCGTGGGAGCCTGCATTCCACAGGGACCCACATCTCGGGGCCAACCACCATGGGGGCCTCTTGGTTGTGGTGGCGGGGTGGGGGTAGTTGACCTCCAGCCCTCCCATCCTGCCCACTGTATTTGTGGGGATCATTCAGTCCTGGGAGCTTCCTGGGGACCCCAGAAGGAAGAGAAGAGGGTGGTCATGGCAGCCTCAGCCCCAGCCTCTGGGCCCAAGTGCAACAGAAAGTAGAGAACAGGGTGGTCATGGCAGCCTCAGCCCCAGGCTCTGGGCCGGAATTTGATAACGACTAATTGAGAGCAACCACTGAATTCGATCCTCTTACAGCTACACGAGAAGTTGGCAAAAAACTGAATGTCGACCATTCTATGGTCATCCAGCATTTGAAGCCAATTGGAAAGTTGAAAAATCTTGATAAGTGGGTGCCTCATGAGCTGACCAAATATTTTAAAAATCATCCTTTTGAAGTGTCATCTTCTCTTATTCTATGAAACAACAATGAACCATTTCTTGATCAGATTGTGACATGCCATGAATAGTGGATTTCATACAACAGCCAGCTCACTGGTTGGACTGAGAAGCTCCAAACCACTTCCCAAAGTCAAACTTGTACCAAAAAAAGGTCATGGTCACTGTTTGGTGGTCAGCTGCCGGTCTTCTGATCCACTACACTTTTTGAATCCTGGTGAAATCATTACATCTGAGAAGTATGCCAAGTTAATCGATGAGATGCATGGAAAACTGCAGCACCTGGAGCTGGCACTGGTCAACATGAAGGGCCCAGTTCTCCACAACGCATGACCACATGTCATACAACCAGGACTTCAAAAGTTCAATAAACTGAGCTATGAAGTTTTGTCTCATCTGCCATATTCACCTGAATTCTCGCCAACCAACTACCACTTCTTTAAGCATCTTGACAACTTTTTGCAGGGAAAACACTTACACAACCATCAGGATGCAGAAAATGCTTTCCAAGAGTTCATCGAACCCTGAAAGCATGGAATAAACAAGTTTATTTCTCATTGGCAAAAATGTGTTCAAAGTAATGGTTTCTTTTTTTTTTTTTTTTTTTTTTAAGACCTAGTCTCACTCTGTCGCCCAGGCCAGAGTGCAAAGGTGCAATCTTGGCTCACTGCAACCTCTGCCTCCTGGGTTCAAGAGATTCTTCTGCCTCAGCCTCTTGAGTAGCTGGGATTACAGGCACTTGCCACCACACTGGCTACTTTTTGTATTTTTAGTAGAGACGGGATTTCACCACATTGGTCAGGCTGGTCTCAAACTCCTGACCTCCTGATTCACCCGACTTAGTCTCCCAAAGTGCTGGGATTACAGGTGTAAGCCACTGTGCCCAGTCCATTGTAATGGGTTCTATTTTGATTAATAAACATGTGTTGCAGCCTAGTTATAAAAATTTAAAATTCACGGTCCAAAACCACAATTACTTTGGCACCAACCTAATAATAGAAGAATTAAAAGAGGCCTTTATATTAGAGAGCCCATGGATGATAAAATAATAAAGAATATTACAATCTCCATAACCCACAAACTTGGTAAATTAGACCAACTGGATGAATTAAAAGACACAATCTATTAATACTAAAACATAGGAGAAATAGGTAATCTAAAAATATTGATATCTACTTTAAAAATGGAATCAATACCTAATAACCTTACAGAAAACCTATGTATTCCAAAAACCTGACATTCTGTCATGTTATTCTAACTGGTGGGATTCGGCGATTTCCATTTTGATAAGAACATAGGTGAGTCGCACACACTTACTTTTACTGCTCATTGGTCAGGAAACCTATGTCCTCTATAGGATACTGCAGAGCGATGCGTTTTGGAGAATTTAGGCAAGATAATATGATTTTCAGAGTTAAAGGAAGACAACCTGTTTTATGTACAGTAATTCCTCATAATATCACAGGGGATACCATATTTAAACTTTGGGGTATCCCCAGGTATAATTCTTATTTGAGCCACATGTGAATTTCAGACACGGAGGCTTCCCAAATTTGGTGGCTTTCAACAGATGTGGAAGTTAATTCATAACCTACTTTGTGGAGGCATAAAATTCAATGAGCACTCATTTAGCATTTTATTTTAAATATTATTTTTGTAAACTTTGCATTTCCAATTAGGTGAAATTTTAAACCTGTTTCAGTTCTTATCCACTTTTTTTTTTTTTTTCCCCCTGGGACAGAGTCTTGCCCTCTCACCCAGACTGGAGTGCAGTGGCATGGTCTTGATTCACTTCAACCTCCACCTCCCAGGTTCAAGCAATTCTCCTGCCTCAGCCTCCCAAGTAGCTGGGATTACAGGTGCCCACCACCACACCCGCCTAATTTTTGTATTTTTAGTAGAGATGTGGCTTCCCCATGTTGGTCAGGCTGGTCTTGAACCCCTCATCTTGTGATCTGCCCACCTCGGCCTCCCAAAGTGCTCGGATTACAGGCCTGAGCCACCGTGCCTGCCCTCTCTACTCCTTTTACGCAGAGGGGAGTAAGGTTTGCTTTAAGTTAGGAGGGATACCCGTGTACCCAACCCATTTGTGTAAATTTCTTCCTTCAGAGTTCTTCAAATCAGCATCACCATTGTTAAAGGCCTCCCACATGGTAATAATTGTGCTACAGGGTTTTAGGAACATGAAGTTTATGTTTGGCTGAATTAATCTCCTTGCTGAGGCACAAGGGGGGCATAGGTGTTTTCACTAATTATGAAGCGGGTTCACTGTGCAATGGCTACCAACTTTTCTGAGTACAATGAGACCAAACACATCCATACATAAATTCCATAAAGTGAATTTATTACTTACAAATAGCAAACAAAAGACAACAGAAGCCTAGGATTCAATATGAACCGCTACCACAAGATCAGGAAGGCTACCCAGAGCAGATGGATGGAGTTTTGACTGTAAACGCTTCACTTGCACTACAACTGAGGGACCCCAGAAAGCAGCCCACCTTGGGTTTTCTCCCACGATGTGGTTTGCTGGACACAAACGTTAAAGGCCACTCTGTTTCGAGCAGGGACTCTAACAGAGCCTGGGCTGTTCTGACCAATGTCACCTGATTATTAGGATATTGCATTCCCAGCATATCATACAGTTATCTTGAGAACTACCAGTAAGAAAGGGAGGAAAATGGCCCTGCACCCTTAAAACTGAAGGATCAGGATATTTGTTGTGACAGAGGCAGAGACAGTAGCGACAGAGTGTTCTTGTGAGCCATCTACTAGTTCTCTTGAACCATGAGGCACCATGGATGTACACCTCATCAGGAGGGTGTAGGGGACAGCGGCAAGGGGAGCAGCAGCACAAGAAACAAACAAGGCCACTACTTCTGCCTACATAATTACTATTGTCTTGGAGTGTACAGTAATTAATAATGTTCACATGGCTGCCCTAAACATACAGAGATGGTGACCAGAGTAGATGCAGGGACTACAGAGATACAGCCTGATTCTTGCTAATTAGGACTTAAGTGTCGGCTTATGTGCTGTGCTTCTGTGCATTAATAATCCAGGGCCTCAAAACTGCCTGTTAAGCACAGGTCAAATGTCATGCTGGGGTGCAATTAAACATTCATGTCTAGGAGATGAGAGCATTTTAGTGTGGGAGAAGATGACAACACCTGAAGACCACAAAACACTGTGCAGAACAAAGGGAAGGCCCATCGTCAGCTCAGGGTTCTGACTCAGGTGACTGCTGATGTGTTACGGAACCATCAGCCGACAGCAGGTAGGTCAAGTTGAGCAGGTGTCCTGCATGAGGGCTGGTCCATTCCATTCGTGTTGCGTTGCCAATTGTTTCAATAGCGTCTCATGCACCCCACTGGTGAGGAAGAAATGAGCACCCTAAGTTTACTGGCACCGTTGAACACATAATATCTATTACTAAACAGATAAGCCAGACATCAGTTATTAATTACATACAGGAAGATGGCGTAAGCTCCCACAGGCCCAAACAGGGATTAACTTGGGAGCAGGGAGTGGTATCACATTAAAAAAGTGAGGATGTTCCTTTTTTTTTTTCCTTTTTTTTGAGACAGAATCTCGCTCTATCACCCTTGCTGGAGTGCAGTGGTGTGATCTCGGCTCACTGCAAGCTCCGTCTCCCATGTTCATGCCATTCTCCCGCCTCAGCCTCCCTAGAAGCTGGGACTACAGGTGCCCACCACCATGCGTGGCTGATTTTTTGTAGTTTTAGTAGAGACGGGGTTTCACCGTGTTAGCCAGGATGGTCTCAATCTCCTGACCTCGTGATCCGCCCGCCTCGACCTCCCTAAGTGCTGGGATTACAGGCGTGAGTCACTGTGCCCGGCTGAGGATGTTCCTTTGTTCCTACAGGAGAACATGATTGGTTTGTCTGTTGGCTGGTAGGGAACTGAATCATATGACACTGACTGGTAAGACTGTAATACTC